>NW_027394278.1:2412748-2600275 GCF_049309525.1 Garra rufa | reverse complement strand
AGAACCAAGTTTGTTAAGTGCTGAAACGCTGTTTTCTGACATTTCAGGCTCTAACTTCAAAAATCATGCAAAACACTTCTAACACCTTCAGATATGTTTCTCTGTGTTGCAAAATAGGTTTTATTCATGCACAGACTGCAATTTTAATTTTATACCGAGTTTCAGCTTGCATTGCCTGAACCAAGTTTGTTCTGCGCTGAAAGGCTGTTTTCTGACATTTCAGGCTCTAACTTCAAAAATCATGCAAAACACTTCTAACACCTTCAGATATGTTTCTCTGTGTTGCAAAATAGGTTTTATTCATGCACAGACTGCAATTTTAATTTTGGGCCGAGTTTCAGCTTGCATTGCCTGAACCAAGTTTGTTATGTGCTGAAACGCCGTTTTCTGACATTTCAGGCTCTAACTTCAAAAATCATGCAAAACACTTCTAACACCTTCAGATATGTTTCTCTGTGTTGCAAAATAGGTTTTATTCATGCACAGACTGCAAGTTTTATTTTGGACCGAGTTTCAGCTTGCATTGCCAGAACCAAGTTTGTTATGTGCTGAAACGCCTTTTTCTGACATTTCAGGCTCTAACTTCAAAAATCATGCAAAACACTTCTAACACCTTCAGATATGTTTCTCTGTGTTGCAAAATAGATTTTATTCATGCACAGACTGCAATTTTGATTTTGGACCGAGTTTCAGCTTGCATTGCCAGAACCAAGTTTGTTAAGTGCTGAAACGCTGTTTTCTGACATTTCAGGCTCTAACTTCAAAAATCATGCAAAACACTTCTAACACCTTCAGATATGTTTCTCTGTGTTGCAAAATAGGTTTTATTCATGCACAGACTGCAATTTTAATTTTGGGCCGAGTTTCAGCTTGCATTGCCTGAACCAAGTTTGTTATGTGCTGAAACGCCGTTTTCTGACATTTCAGGCTCTAACTTCAAAAATCATGCAAAACACTTCTAACACCTTCAGATATGTTTCTCTGTGTTGCAAAATAGGTTTTATTCATGCACAGACTGCAATTTTAATTTTGGGCCGAGTTTCAGCTTGCATTGCGTGAACCAAGTTTGTTATGTGCTGAAACGCCGTTTTCTGGCATTTCAGGCTCTAACTTCAAAAATCATGCAAAACACTTCTAACACCTTCAGATATGTTTCTCTGTGTTGCAAAATAGGTTTTATTCATGCACAGACTGCAATTTTAATTTTGGGCCGAGTTTCAGCTTGCATTGCCAGAACCAAGTTTGTTATGTGCTGAAACGCTGTTTTCTGACATTTCAGGCTCTAACTTCAAAAATCATGCAAAACACTTCTAACAGCTTCAGATATGTTTCTCTGTGTTGCAAAATAGGTTTTATTCATGCACAGACTGCAATTTTAATTTTTGGCCGAGTTTCAGCTTGCATTGCCTGAACCAAGTTTGTTATGTGCTGAAACGCCGTTTTCTGACATTTCAGGCTCTAACTTCAAAAATCATGCAAAACACTTCTAACACCTTCAGATATGCTTCTCTGTGTTGCAAAATAGGTTTTATTCATGCACAGACTGCAATTTTAATTTTAGACCGAGTTTCAGCTTGCATTGTCTGAACCAAGTTTGTTATGTGCTGAAACGCCTTTTTCTAAAATTTCAGGCTCTAACTTCAAAAATCATGCAAAACACTTCTAACACCTTCAGATATGTTTCTCTGTGTTGCAAAATAGGTTTTATTCATGCACAGACTGCAATTTTAATTTTGGACCGAGTTTCAGCTTGCATTGCCAGAACCAAGTTTGTTATGTGCTGAAAAGCCTTTTTCTGACATTTCAGGCTCTAACTTCAAAAATCATGCAAAACACTTCTAACACCTTCAGATATGTTTCTCTGTGTTGCAAAATAGGTTTTATTCATGCACAGACTGCAATTTTAATTTTGGACCGAGTTTCAGCTTGCACTGCCAGAACCAAGTTTGTTAAGTGCTAAAACGCTGTTTTCTGACATTTCAGGCTCTAACTTCAAAAATCATGCAAAACACTTCTAACACCTTCAGATATGTTTCTCTGTGTTGCAAAATAGGTTTTATTCATGCACAGACTGCAATTTTAATTTTAGACCGAGTTTCAGCTTGCATTGCCAGAACCAAGTTTGTTAAGTGCTGAAACGCTGTTTTCTGACATTTCAGGCTCTAACTTCAAAAATCATGCAAAACACTTCTAACACCTTCAGATATGTTTCTCTGTGCTGCAAAATAGGTTTTATTCATGCACAGACTGCAATTTTAATTTTGGGCCGAGTTTCAGCTTGCATTACCAGAACCAAGTTTGTTATGTGCTGAAACGCTGTTTTCTGACATTTCAGGCTCTAACTTCAAAAATCATGCAAAACACTTCTAACACCTTCAGATATGTTTCTCTGTGTTGCAAAATAGGTTTTATTCATGCACAGACTGCAATTTTAATTTTTGGCCGAGTTTCAGCTTGCATTGCCTGAACCGAGTTTGTTATGTGCTGAAACGCCGTTTTCTGACATTTCAGGCTCTAACTTCAAAAATCATGCAAAACACTTCTAACACCTTCAGATATGTTTCTCTGTGTTGCAAAATAGGTTTTATTCATGCACAGACTGCAATTTTAATTTTTGGCCGAGTTTCAGCTTGCATTGCCAGAACCAAGTTTGTTATGTGCTAAAATGCCTTTTTCTGACATTTCAGGCTCTAACTTCAAAAATCATGCAAAACACTTCTAACACCTTCAGATATGTTTCTCTGTGTTGCAAAATAGGTTTTATTCATGCACAGACTGCAATTTTAATTTTGGACCGAGTTTCAGCTTGCATTGCCAGAACCAAGTTTGTTATGTGCTGAAAAGCCTTTTTCTGACATTTCAGGCTCTAACTTCAAAAATCATGCAAAACACTTCTAACACCTTCAGATATGTTTCTCTGTGTTGCAAAATAGGTTTTATTCATGCACAGACTGCAATTTTAATTTTGGGCCGAGTTTCACCTTGCATTGCCTGAACCAAGTTTGTTATGTGCTGAAACGCCGTTTTCTGACATTTCAGGCTCTAACTTCAAAAATCATGCAAAACACTTCTAACACCTTCAGATATGTTTCTCTGTGCTGCAAAATAGGTTTTATTCATGCACAGACTGCAATTTTAATTTTTGGCCGAGTTTCAGCTTGCATTGCCTGAACCAAGTTTGTTATGTGCTGAAACGCCGTTTTCTGACATTTCAGGCTCTAACTTCAAAAATCATGCAAAACACTTCTAACACCTTCAGATATGCTTCTCTGTGTTGCAAAATAGGTTTTATTCATGCACAGACTGCAATTTTTATTTTGGACCGAGTTTCAGCTTGCATTGCCAGAACCAAGTTTGTTATGTGCTGAAACGCCATTTTCTGACATTTCAGGCTCTAACTTCAAAAATCATGCAAAACACTTCTAACACCTTCAGATATGCTTCTCTGTGTTGCAAAATAGGTTTTATTCATGCACAGACTGCAATTTTAATTTTAGACCGAGTTTCAGCTTGCATTGTCTGAACCAAGTTTGTTATGTGCTGAAACGCCTTTTTCTAAAATTTCAGGCTCTAACTTCAAAAATCATGCAAAACACTTCTAACACCTTCAGATATGTTTCTCTGTGTTGCAAAATAGGTTTTATTCATGCACAGACTGCAATTTTAATTTTGGACCGAGTTTCAGCTTGCATTGCCAGAACCAAGTTTGTTATGTGCTGAAAAGCCTTTTTCTGACATTTCAGGCTCTAACTTCAAAAATCATGCAAAACACTTCTAACACCTTCAGATATGTTTCTCTGTGTTGCAAAATAGGTTTTATTCATGCACAGACTGCAATTTTAATTTTGGACCGAGTTTCAGCTTGCACTGCCAGAACCAAGTTTGTTAAGTGCTAAAACGCTGTTTTCTGACATTTCAGGCTCTAACTTCAAAAATCATGCAAAACACTTCTAACACCTTCAGATATGTTTCTCTGTGTTGCAAAATAGGTTTTATTCATGCACAGACTGCAATTTTAATTTTAGACCGAGTTTCAGCTTGCATTGCCAGAACCAAGTTTGTTAAGTGCTGAAACGCTGTTTTCTGACATTTCAGGCTCTAACTTCAAAAATCATGCAAAACACTTCTAACACCTTCAGATATGTTTCTCTGTGCTGCAAAATAGGTTTTATTCATGCACAGACTGCAATTTTAATTTTGGGCCGAGTTTCAGCTTGCATTACCAGAACCAAGTTTGTTATGTGCTGAAACGCTGTTTTCTGACATTTCAGGCTCTAACTTCAAAAATCATGCAAAACACTTCTAACACCTTCAGATATGTTTCTCTGTGTTGCAAAATAGGTTTTATTCATGCACAGACTGCAATTTTAATTTTTGGCCGAGTTTCAGCTTGCATTGCCTGAACCGAGTTTGTTATGTGCTGAAACGCCGTTTTCTGACATTTCAGGCTCTAACTTCAAAAATCATGCAAAACACTTCTAACACCTTCAGATATGTTTCTCTGTGTTGCAAAATAGGTTTTATTCATGCACAGACTGCAATTTTAATTTTTGGCCGAGTTTCAGCTTGCATTGCCAGAACCAAGTTTGTTATGTGCTAAAATGCCTTTTTCTGACATTTCAGGCTCTAACTTCAAAAATCATGCAAAACACTTCTAACACCTTCAGATATGTTTCTCTGTGTTGCAAAATAGGTTTTATTCATGCACAGACTGCAATTTTAATTTTGGACCGAGTTTCAGCTTGCATTGCCAGAACCAAGTTTGTTATGTGCTGAAAAGCCTTTTTCTGACATTTCAGGCTCTAACTTCAAAAATCATGCAAAACACTTCTAACACCTTCAGATATGTTTCTCTGTGTTGCAAAATAGGTTTTATTCATGCACAGACTGCAATTTTAATTTTGGGCCGAGTTTCACCTTGCATTGCCTGAACCAAGTTTGTTATGTGCTGAAACGCCGTTTTCTGACATTTCAGGCTCTAACTTCAAAAATCATGCAAAACACTTCTAACACCTTCAGATATGTTTCTCTGTGCTGCAAAATAGGTTTTATTCATGCACAGACTGCAATTTTAATTTTTGGCCGAGTTTCAGCTTGCATTGCCTGAACCAAGTTTGTTATGTGCTGAAACGCCGTTTTCTGACATTTCAGGCTCTAACTTCAAAAATCATGCAAAACACTTCTAACACCTTCAGATATGCTTCTCTGTGTTGCAAAATAGGTTTTATTCATGCACAGACTGCAATTTTTATTTTGGACCGAGTTTCAGCTTGCATTGCCAGAACCAAGTTTGTTATGTGCTGAAACGCCATTTTCTGACATTTCAGGCTCTAACTTCAAAAATCATGCAAAACACTTCTAACACCTTCAGATATGTTTCTCTGTGTTGCAAAATAGGTTTTATTCATGCACAGACTGCAATTTTAATTTTGGACCGAGTTTCAGCTTGCATTGCCAGAACCAAGTTTGTTAAGTGCTGAAACGCTGTTTTCTGACATTTCAGGCTCTAACTTCAAAAATCATGCAAAACACTTCTAACACCTTCAGATATGTTTCTCTGTGTTGCAAAATAGGTTTTATTCATGCACAGACTGCAATTTTAATTTTAGACCGAGTTTCAGCTTGCATTGTCTGAACCAAGTTTGTTATGTGCTGAAACGCCTTTTTCTGAAATTTCAGGCTCTAACTTCAAAAATCATGCAAAACACTTCTAACACCTTCAGATATGTTTCTCTGTGTTGCAAAATAGGTTTTATTCATGCACAGACTGCAATTTTAATTTTGGACCGAGTTTCAGCTTGCATTGCCAGAACCAAGTTTGTTATGTGCTGAAAAGCCTTTTTCTGACATTTCAGGCTCTAACTTCAAAAATCATGCAAAACACTTCTAACACCTTCAGATATGTTTCTCTGTGTTGCAAAATAGGTTTTATTCATGCACAGACTGCAATTTTAATTTTGGACCGAGTTTCAGCTTGCACTGCCAGAACCAAGTTTGTTAAGTGCTAAAACGCTGTTTTCTGACATTTCAGGCTCTAACTTCAAAAATCATGCAAAACACTTCTAACACCTTCAGATATGTTTCTCTGTGTTGCAAAATAGGTTTTATTCATGCACAGACTGCAATTTTAATTTTAGACCGAGTTTCAGCTTGCATTGCCAGAACCAAGTTTGTTAAGTGCTGAAACGCTGTTTTCTGACATTTCAGGCTCTAACTTCAAAAATCATGCAAAACACTTCTAACACCTTCAGATATGTTTCTCTGTGCTGCAAAATAGGTTTTATTCATGCACAGACTGCAATTTTAATTTTGGGCCGAGTTTCAGCTTGCATTACCAGAACCAAGTTTGTTATGTGCTGAAACGCTGTTTTCTGACATTTCAGGCTCTAACTTCAAAAATCATGCAAAACACTTCTAACACCTTCAGATATGTTTCTCTGTGTTGCAAAATAGGTTTTATTCATGCACAGACTGCAATTTTAATTTTTGGCCGAGTTTCAGCTTGCATTGCCTGAACCGAGTTTGTTATGTGCTGAAACGCCGTTTTCTGACATTTCAGGCTCTAACTTCAAAAATCATGCAAAACACTTCTAACACCTTCAGATATGTTTCTCTGTGTTGCAAAATAGGTTTTATTCATGCACAGACTGCAATTTTAATTTTTGGCCGAGTTTCAGCTTGCATTGCCAGAACCAAGTTTGTTATGTGCTAAAATGCCTTTTTCTGACATTTCAGGCTCTAACTTCAAAAATCATGCAAAACACTTCTAACACCTTCAGATATGTTTCTCTGTGTTGCAAAATAGGTTTTATTCATGCACAGACTGCAATTTTAATTTTGGACCGAGTTTCAGCTTGCATTGCCAGAACCAAGTTTGTTATGTGCTGAAAAGCCTTTTTCTGACATTTCAGGCTCTAACTTCAAAAATCATGCAAAACACTTCTAACACCTTCAGATATGTTTCTCTGTGTTGCAAAATAGGTTTTATTCATGCACAGACTGCAATTTTAATTTTGGGCCGAGTTTCACCTTGCATTGCCTGAACCAAGTTTGTTATGTGCTGAAACGCCGTTTTCTGACATTTCAGGCTCTAACTTCAAAAATCATGCAAAACACTTCTAACACCTTCAGATATGTTTCTCTGTGCTGCAAAATAGGTTTTATTCATGCACAGACTGCAATTTTAATTTTTGGCCGAGTTTCAGCTTGCATTGCCTGAACCAAGTTTGTTATGTGCTGAAACGCCGTTTTCTGACATTTCAGGCTCTAACTTCAAAAATCATGCAAAACACTTCTAACACCTTCAGATATGCTTCTCTGTGTTGCAAAATAGGTTTTATTCATGCACAGACTGCAATTTTTATTTTGGACCGAGTTTCAGCTTGCATTGCCAGAACCAAGTTTGTTATGTGCTGAAACGCCATTTTCTGACATTTCAGGCTCTAACTTCAAAAATCATGCAAAACACTTCTAACACCTTCAGATATGTTTCTCTGTGTTGCAAAATAGGTTTTATTCATGCACAGACTGCAATTTTAATTTTGGACCGAGTTTCAGCTTGCATTGCCAGAACCAAGTTTGTTAAGTGCTGAAACGCTGTTTTCTGACATTTCAGGCTCTAACTTCAAAAATCATGCAAAACACTTCTAACACCTTCAGATATGTTTCTCTGTGTTGCAAAATAGGTTTTATTCATGCACAGACTGCAATTTTAATTTTAGACCGAGTTTCAGCTTGCATTGTCTGAACCAAGTTTGTTATGTGCTGAAACGCCTTTTTCTGAAATTTCAGGCTCTAACTTCAAAAATCATGCAAAACACTTCTAACACCTTCAGATATGTTTCTCTGTGTTGCAAAATAGGTTTTATTCATGCACAGACTGCAATTTTAATTTTGGACCGAGTTTCAGCTTGCATTGCCAGAACCAAGTTTGTTATGTGCTGAAAAGCCTTTTTCTGACATTTCAGGCTCTAACTTCAAAAATCATGCAAAACACTTCTAACACCTTCAGATATGTTTCTCTGTGTTGCAAAATAGGTTTTATTCATGCACAGACTGCAATTTTAATTTTGGACCGAGTTTCAGCTTGCATTGCCAGAACCAAGTTTGTTAAGTGCTGAAACGCTGTTTTCTGACATTTCAGGCTCTAACTTCAAAAATCATGCAAAACACTTCTAACACCTTCAGATATGTTTCTCTGTGTTGCAAAATAGGTTTTATTCATGCACAGACTGCAATTTTAATTTTGGGCCGAGTTTCAGCTTGCATTGCCTGAACCAAGTTTGTTATGTGCTGAAACGCCGTTTTCTGACATTTCAGGCTCTAACTTCAAAAATCATGCAAAACACTTCTAACACCTTCAGATATGTTTCTCTGTGTTGCAAAATAGGTTTTATTCATGCACAGACTGCAAGTTTTATTTTGGACCGAGTTTCAGCTTGCATTGCCAGAACCAAGTTTGTTATGTGCTGAAACGCCTTTTTCTGACATTTCAGGCTCTAACTTCAAAAATCATGCAAAACACTTCTAACACCTTCAGATATGTTTCTCTGTGTTGCAAAATAGATTTTATTCATGCACAGACTGCAATTTTGATTTTGGACCGAGTTTCAGCTTGCATTGCCAGAACCAAGTTTGTTAAGTGCTGAAACGCTGTTTTCTGACATTTCAGGCTCTAACTTCAAAAATCATGCAAAACACTTCTAACACCTTCAGATATGTTTCTCTGTGTTGCAAAATAGGTTTTATTCATGCACAGACTGCAATTTTAATTTTGGGCCGAGTTTCAGCTTGCATTGCCTGAACCAAGTTTGTTATGTGCTGAAACGCCGTTTTCTGACATTTCAGGCTCTAACTTCAAAAATCATGCAAAACACTTCTAACACCTTCAGATATGTTTCTCTGTGTTGCAAAATAGGTTTTATTCATGCACAGACTGCAATTTTAATTTTGGGCCGAGTTTCAGCTTGCATTGCGTGAACCAAGTTTGTTATGTGCTGAAACGCCGTTTTCTGGCATTTCAGGCTCTAACTTCAAAAATCATGCAAAACACTTCTAACACCTTCAGATATGTTTCTCTGTGTTGCAAAATAGGTTTTATTCATGCACAGACTGCAATTTTAATTTTGGGCCGAGTTTCAGCTTGCATTGCCAGAACCAAGTTTGTTATGTGCTGAAACGCTGTTTTCTGACATTTCAGGCTCTAACTTCAAAAATCATGCAAAACACTTCTAACAGCTTCAGATATGTTTCTCTGTGTTGCAAAATAGGTTTTATTCATGCACAGACTGCAATTTTAATTTTTGGCCGAGTTTCAGCTTGCATTGCCTGAACCAAGTTTGTTATGTGCTGAAACGCCGTTTTCTGACATTTCAGGCTCTAACTTCAAAAATCATGCAAAACACTTCTAACACCTTCAGATATGCTTCTCTGTGTTGCAAAATAGGTTTTATTCATGCACAGACTGCAATTTTAATTTTAGACCGAGTTTCAGCTTGCATTGTCTGAACCAAGTTTGTTATGTGCTGAAACGCCTTTTTCTAAAATTTCAGGCTCTAACTTCAAAAATCATGCAAAACACTTCTAACACCTTCAGATATGTTTCTCTGTGTTGCAAAATAGGTTTTATTCATGCACAGACTGCAATTTTAATTTTGGACCGAGTTTCAGCTTGCATTGCCAGAACCAAGTTTGTTATGTGCTGAAAAGCCTTTTTCTGACATTTCAGGCTCTAACTTCAAAAATCATGCAAAACACTTCTAACACCTTCAGATATGTTTCTCTGTGTTGCAAAATAGGTTTTATTCATGCACAGACTGCAATTTTAATTTTGGACCGAGTTTCAGCTTGCACTGCCAGAACCAAGTTTGTTAAGTGCTAAAACGCTGTTTTCTGACATTTCAGGCTCTAACTTCAAAAATCATGCAAAACACTTCTAACACCTTCAGATATGTTTCTCTGTGTTGCAAAATAGGTTTTATTCATGCACAGACTGCAATTTTAATTTTAGACCGAGTTTCAGCTTGCATTGCCAGAACCAAGTTTGTTAAGTGCTGAAACGCTGTTTTCTGACATTTCAGGCTCTAACTTCAAAAATCATGCAAAACACTTCTAACACCTTCAGATATGTTTCTCTGTGCTGCAAAATAGGTTTTATTCATGCACAGACTGCAATTTTAATTTTGGGCCGAGTTTCAGCTTGCATTACCAGAACCAAGTTTGTTATGTGCTGAAACGCTGTTTTCTGACATTTCAGGCTCTAACTTCAAAAATCATGCAAAACACTTCTAACACCTTCAGATATGTTTCTCTGTGTTGCAAAATAGGTTTTATTCATGCACAGACTGCAATTTTAATTTTTGGCCGAGTTTCAGCTTGCATTGCCTGAACCGAGTTTGTTATGTGCTGAAACGCCGTTTTCTGACATTTCAGGCTCTAACTTCAAAAATCATGCAAAACACTTCTAACACCTTCAGATATGTTTCTCTGTGTTGCAAAATAGGTTTTATTCATGCACAGACTGCAATTTTAAATTTTGGCCGAGTTTCAGCTTGCATTGCCAGAACCAAGTTTGTTATGTGCTAAAATGCCTTTTTCTGACATTTCAGGCTCTAACTTCAAAAATCATGCAAAACACTTCTAACACCTTCAGATATGTTTCTCTGTGTTGCAAAATAGGTTTTATTCATGCACAGACTGCAATTTTAATTTTGGACCGAGTTTCAGCTTGCATTGCCAGAACCAAGTTTGTTATGTGCTGAAAAGCCTTTTTCTGACATTTCAGGCTCTAACTTCAAAAATCATGCAAAACACTTCTAACACCTTCAGATATGTTTCTCTGTGTTGCAAAATAGGTTTTATTCATGCACAGACTGCAATTTTAATTTTGGACCGAGTTTCAGCTTGCATTGCCAGAACCAAGTTTGTTAAGTGCTGAAACGCTGTTTTCTGACATTTCAGGCTCTAACTTCAAAAATCATGCAAAACACTTCTAACACCTTCAGATATGTTTCTCTGTGTTGCAAAATAGGTTTTATTCATGCACAGACTGCAATTTTAATTTTATACCGAGTTTCAGCTTGCATTGCCTGAACCAAGTTTGTTCTGCGCTGAAAGGCTGTTTTCTGACATTTCAGGCTCTAACTTCAAAAATCATGCAAAACACTTCTAACACCTTCAGATATGTTTCTCTGTGTTGCAAAATAGGTTTTATTCATGCACAGACTGCAATTTTAATTTTGGGCCGAGTTTCAGCTTGCATTGCCTGAACCAAGTTTGTTATGTGCTGAAACGCCGTTTTCTGACATTTCAGGCTCTAACTTCAAAAATCATGCAAAACACTTCTAACACCTTCAGATATGTTTCTCTGTGTTGCAAAATAGGTTTTATTCATGCACAGACTGCAAGTTTTATTTTGGACCGAGTTTCAGCTTGCATTGCCAGAACCAAGTTTGTTATGTGCTGAAACGCCTTTTTCTGACATTTCAGGCTCTAACTTCAAAAATCATGCAAAACACTTCTAACACCTTCAGATATGTTTCTCTGTGTTGCAAAATAGATTTTATTCATGCACAGACTGCAATTTTGATTTTGGACCGAGTTTCAGCTTGCATTGCCAGAACCAAGTTTGTTAAGTGCTGAAACGCTGTTTTCTGACATTTCAGGCTCTAACTTCAAAAATCATGCAAAACACTTCTAACACCTTCAGATATGTTTCTCTGTGTTGCAAAATAGGTTTTATTCATGCACAGACTGCAATTTTAATTTTGGGCCGAGTTTCAGCTTGAATTGCCTGAACCAAGTTTGTTATGTGCTGAAACGCCGTTTTCTGACATTTCAGGCTCTAACTTCAAAAATCATGCAAAACACTTCTAACACCTTCAGATATGTTTCTCTGTGTTGCAAAATAGGTTTTATTCATGCACAGACTGCAATTTTAATTTTGGACCGAGTTTCAGCTTGCATTGCCAGAACCAAGTTTGTTATGTGCTGAAAAGCCTTTTTCTGACATTTCAGGCTCTAACTTCAAAAATCATGCAAAACACTTCTAACACCTTCAGATATGTTTCTCTGTGTTGCAAAATAGGTTTTATTCATGCACAGACTGCAATTTTAATTTTGGGCCGAGTTTCACCTTGCATTGCCTGAACCAAGTTTGTTATGTGCTGAAACGCCGTTTTCTGACATTTCAGGCTCTAACTTCAAAAATCATGCAAAACACTTCTAACACCTTCAGATATGTTTCTCTGTGCTGCAAAATAGGTTTTATTCATGCACAGACTGCAATTTTAATTTTTGGCCGAGTTTCAGCTTGCATTGCCTGAACCAAGTTTGTTATGTGCTGAAACGCCGTTTTCTGACATTTCAGGCTCTAACTTCAAAAATCATGCAAAACACTTCTAACACCTTCAGATATGCTTCTCTGTGTTGCAAAATAGGTTTTATTCATGCACAGACTGCAATTTTTATTTTGGACCGAGTTTCAGCTTGCATTGCCAGAACCAAGTTTGTTATGTGCTGAAACGCCATTTTCTGACATTTCAGGCTCTAACTTCAAAAATCATGCAAAACACTTCTAACACCTTCAGATATGTTTCTCTGTGTTGCAAAATAGGTTTTATTCATGCACAGACTGCAATTTTAATTTTGGACCGAGTTTCAGCTTGCATTGCCAGAACCAAGTTTGTTAAGTGCTGAAACGCTGTTTTCTGACATTTCAGGCTCTAACTTCAAAAATCATGCAAAACACTTCTAACACCTTCAGATATGTTTCTCTGTGTTGCAAAATAGGTTTTATTCATGCACAGACTGCAATTTTAATTTTAGACCGAGTTTCAGCTTGCATTGTCTGAACCAAGTTTGTTATGTGCTGAAACGCCTTTTTCTGAAATTTCAGGCTCTAACTTCAAAAATCATGCAAAACACTTCTAACACCTTCAGATATGTTTCTCTGTGTTGCAAAATAGGTTTTATTCATGCACAGACTGCAATTTTAATTTTGGACCGAGTTTCAGCTTGCATTGCCAGAACCAAGTTTGTTATGTGCTGAAAAGCCTTTTTCTGACATTTCAGGCTCTAACTTCAAAAATCATGCAAAACACTTCTAACACCTTCAGATATGTTTCTCTGTGTTGCAAAATAGGTTTTATTCATGCACAGACTGCAATTTTAATTTTGGACCGAGTTTCAGCTTGCATTGCCAGAACCAAGTTTGTTAAGTGCTGAAACGCTGTTTTCTGACATTTCAGGCTCTAACTTCAAAAATCATGCAAAACACTTCTAACACCTTCAGATATGTTTCTCTGTGTTGCAAAATAGGTTTTATTCATGCACAGACTGCAATTTTAATTTTATACCGAGTTTCAGCTTGCATTGCCTGAACCAAGTTTGTTCTGCGCTGAAAGGCTGTTTTCTGACATTTCAGGCTCTAACTTCAAAAATCATGCAAAACACTTCTAACACCTTCAGATATGTTTCTCTGTGTTGCAAAATAGGTTTTATTCATGCACAGACTGCAATTTTAATTTTGGGCCGAGTTTCAGCTTGCATTGCCTGAACCAAGTTTGTTATGTGCTGAAACGCCGTTTTCTGACATTTCAGGCTCTAACTTCAAAAATCATGCAAAACACTTCTAACACCTTCAGATATGTTTCTCTGTGTTGCAAAATAGGTTTTATTCATGCACAGACTGCAAGTTTTATTTTGGACCGAGTTTCAGCTTGCATTGCCAGAACCAAGTTTGTTATGTGCTGAAACGCCTTTTTCTGACATTTCAGGCTCTAACTTCAAAAATCATGCAAAACACTTCTAACACCTTCAGATATGTTTCTCTGTGTTGCAAAATAGATTTTATTCATGCACAGACTGCAATTTTGATTTTGGACCGAGTTTCAGCTTGCATTGCCAGAACCAAGTTTGTTAAGTGCTGAAACGCTGTTTTCTGACATTTCAGGCTCTAACTTCAAAAATCATGCAAAACACTTCTAACACCTTCAGATATGTTTCTCTGTGTTGCAAAATAGGTTTTATTCATGCACAGACTGCAATTTTAATTTTGGGCCGAGTTTCAGCTTGCATTGCCTGAACCAAGTTTGTTATGTGCTGAAACGCCGTTTTCTGACATTTCAGGCTCTAACTTCAAAAATCATGCAAAACACTTCTAACACCTTCAGATATGTTTCTCTGTGTTGCAAAATAGGTTTTATTCATGCACAGACTGCAATTTTAATTTTGGGCCGAGTTTCAGCTTGCATTGCGTGAACCAAGTTTGTTATGTGCTGAAACGCCGTTTTCTGGCATTTCAGGCTCTAACTTCAAAAATCATGCAAAACACTTCTAACACCTTCAGATATGTTTCTCTGTGTTGCAAAATAGGTTTTATTCATGCACAGACTGCAATTTTAATTTTGGGCCGAGTTTCAGCTTGCATTGCCAGAACCAAGTTTGTTATGTGCTGAAACGCTGTTTTCTGACATTTCAGGCTCTAACTTCAAAAATCATGCAAAACACTTCTAACAGCTTCAGATATGTTTCTCTGTGTTGCAAAATAGGTTTTATTCATGCACAGACTGCAATTTTAATTTTTGGCCGAGTTTCAGCTTGCATTGCCTGAACCAAGTTTGTTATGTGCTGAAACGCCGTTTTCTGACATTTCAGGCTCTAACTTCAAAAATCATGCAAAACACTTCTAACACCTTCAGATATGCTTCTCTGTGTTGCAAAATAGGTTTTATTCATGCACAGACTGCAATTTTAATTTTAGACCGAGTTTCAGCTTGCATTGTCTGAACCAAGTTTGTTATGTGCTGAAACGCCTTTTTCTAAAATTTCAGGCTCTAACTTCAAAAATCATGCAAAACACTTCTAACACCTTCAGATATGTTTCTCTGTGTTGCAAAATAGGTTTTATTCATGCACAGACTGCAATTTTAATTTTGGACCGAGTTTCAGCTTGCATTGCCAGAACCAAGTTTGTTATGTGCTGAAAAGCCTTTTTCTGACATTTCAGGCTCTAACTTCAAAAATCATGCAAAACACTTCTAACACCTTCAGATATGTTTCTCTGTGTTGCAAAATAGGTTTTATTCATGCACAGACTGCAATTTTAATTTTGGACCGAGTTTCAGCTTGCACTGCCAGAACCAAGTTTGTTAAGTGCTAAAACGCTGTTTTCTGACATTTCAGGCTCTAACTTCAAAAATCATGCAAAACACTTCTAACACCTTCAGATATGTTTCTCTGTGTTGCAAAATAGGTTTTATTCATGCACAGACTGCAATTTTAATTTTAGACCGAGTTTCAGCTTGCATTGCCAGAACCAAGTTTGTTAAGTGCTGAAACGCTGTTTTCTGACATTTCAGGCTCTAACTTCAAAAATCATGCAAAACACTTCTAACACCTTCAGATATGTTTCTCTGTGCTGCAAAATAGGTTTTATTCATGCACAGACTGCAATTTTAATTTTGGGCCGAGTTTCAGCTTGCATTACCAGAACCAAGTTTGTTATGTGCTGAAACGCTGTTTTCTGACATTTCAGGCTCTAACTTCAAAAATCATGCAAAACACTTCTAACACCTTCAGATATGTTTCTCTGTGTTGCAAAATAGGTTTTATTCATGCACAGACTGCAATTTTAATTTTTGGCCGAGTTTCAGCTTGCATTGCCTGAACCGAGTTTGTTATGTGCTGAAACGCCGTTTTCTGACATTTCAGGCTCTAACTTCAAAAATCATGCAAAACACTTCTAACACCTTCAGATATGTTTCTCTGTGTTGCAAAATAGGTTTTATTCATGCACAGACTGCAATTTTAATTTTTGGCCGAGTTTCAGCTTGCATTGCCAGAACCAAGTTTGTTATGTGCTAAAATGCCTTTTTCTGACATTTCAGGCTCTAACTTCAAAAATCATGCAAAACACTTCTAACACCTTCAGATATGTTTCTCTGTGTTGCAAAATAGGTTTTATTCATGCACAGACTGCAATTTTAATTTTGGACCGAGTTTCAGCTTGCATTGCCAGAACCAAGTTTGTTATGTGCTGAAAAGCCTTTTTCTGACATTTCAGGCTCTAACTTCAAAAATCATGCAAAACACTTCTAACACCTTCAGATATGTTTCTCTGTGTTGCAAAATAGGTTTTATTCATGCACAGACTGCAATTTTAATTTTGGACCGAGTTTCAGCTTGCATTGCCAGAACCAAGTTTGTTAAGTGCTGAAACGCTGTTTTCTGACATTTCAGGCTCTAACTTCAAAAATCATGCAAAACACTTCTAACACCTTCAGATATGTTTCTCTGTGTTGCAAAATAGGTTTTATTCATGCACAGACTGCAATTTTAATTTTATACCGAGTTTCAGCTTGCATTGCCTGAACCAAGTTTGTTCTGCGCTGAAAGGCTGTTTTCTGACATTTCAGGCTCTAACTTCAAAAATCATGCAAAACACTTCTAACACCTTCAGATATGTTTCTCTGTGTTGCAAAATAGGTTTTATTCATGCACAGACTGCAATTTTAATTTTGGGCCGAGTTTCAGCTTGCATTGCCTGAACCAAGTTTGTTATGTGCTGAAACGCCGTTTTCTGACATTTCAGGCTCTAACTTCAAAAATCATGCAAAACACTTCTAACACCTTCAGATATGTTTCTCTGTGTTGCAAAATAGGTTTTATTCATGCACAGACTGCAAGTTTTATTTTGGACCGAGTTTCAGCTTGCATTGCCAGAACCAAGTTTGTTATGTGCTGAAACGCCTTTTTCTGACATTTCAGGCTCTAACTTCAAAAATCATGCAAAACACTTCTAACACCTTCAGATATGTTTCTCTGTGTTGCAAAATAGATTTTATTCATGCACAGACTGCAATTTTGATTTTGGACCGAGTTTCAGCTTGCATTGCCAGAACCAAGTTTGTTAAGTGCTGAAACGCTGTTTTCTGACATTTCAGGCTCTAACTTCAAAAATCATGCAAAACACTTCTAACACCTTCAGATATGTTTCTCTGTGTTGCAAAATAGGTTTTATTCATGCACAGACTGCAATTTTAATTTTGGGCCGAGTTTCAGCTTGAATTGCCTGAACCAAGTTTGTTATGTGCTGAAACGCCGTTTTCTGACATTTCAGGCTCTAACTTCAAAAATCATGCAAAACACTTCTAACACCTTCAGATATGTTTCTCTGTGTTGCAAAATAGGTTTTATTCATGCACAGACTGCAATTTTAATTTTGGGCCGAGTTTCAGCTTGCATTGCGTGAACCAAGTTTGTTATGTGCTGAAACGCCGTTTTCTGGCATTTCAGGCTCTAACTTCAAAAATCATGCAAAACACTTCTAACACCTTCAGATATGTTTCTCTGTGTTGCAAAATAGGTTTTATTCATGCACAGACTGCAATTTTAATTTTGGGCCGAGTTTCAGCTTGCATTGCCAGAACCAAGTTTGTTATGTGCTGAAACGCTGTTTTCTGACATTTCAGGCTCTAACTTCAAAAATCATGCAAAACACTTCTAACAGCTTCAGATATGTTTCTCTGTGTTGCAAAATAGGTTTTATTCATGCACAGACTGCAATTTTAATTTTTGGCCGAGTTTCAGCTTGCATTGCCAGAACCAAGTTTGTTAAGTGCTGAAACGCTGTTTTCTGACATTTCAGGCTCTAACTTCAAAAATCATGCAAAACACTTCTAACACCTTCAGATATGTTTCTCTGTGTTGCAAAATAGGTTTTATTCATGCACAGACTGCAATTTTAATTTTATACCGAGTTTCAGCTTGCATTGCCTGAACCAAGTTTGTTCTGCGCTGAAAGGCTGTTTTCTGACATTTCAGGCTCTAACTTCAAAAATCATGCAAAACACTTCTAACACCTTCAGATATGTTTCTCTGTGTTGCAAAATAGGTTTTATTCATGCACAGACTGCAATTTTAATTTTGGGCCGAGTTTCAGCTTGCATTGCCTGAACCAAGTTTGTTATGTGCTGAAACGCCGTTTTCTGACATTTCAGGCTCTAACTTCAAAAATCATGCAAAACACTTCTAACACCTTCAGATATGTTTCTCTGTGTTGCAAAATAGGTTTTATTCATGCACAGACTGCAAGTTTTATTTTGGACCGAGTTTCAGCTTGCATTGCCAGAACCAAGTTTGTTATGTGCTGAAACGCCTTTTTCTGACATTTCAGGCTCTAACTTCAAAAATCATGCAAAACACTTCTAACACCTTCAGATATGTTTCTCTGTGTTGCAAAATAGATTTTATTCATGCACAGACTGCAATTTTGATTTTGGACCGAGTTTCAGCTTGCATTGCCAGAACCAAGTTTGTTAAGTGCTGAAACGCTGTTTTCTGACATTTCAGGCTCTAACTTCAAAAATCATGCAAAACACTTCTAACACCTTCAGATATGTTTCTCTGTGTTGCAAAATAGATTTTATTCATGCACAGACTGCAATTTTAATTTTGGGCCGAGTTTCAGCTTGCATTGCCTGAACCAAGTTTGTTATGTGCTGAAACGCCGTTTTCTGACATTTCAGGCTCTAACTTCAAAAATCATGCAAAACACTTCTAACACCTTCAGATATGTTTCTCTGTGTTGCAAAATAGGTTTTATTCATGCACAGACTGCAATTTTAATTTTGGGCCGAGTTTCAGCTTGCATTGCGTGAACCAAGTTTGTTATGTGCTGAAACGCCGTTTTCTGGCATTTCAGGCTCTAACTTCAAAAATCATGCAAAACACTTCTAACACCTTCAGATATGTTTCTCTGTGTTGCAAAATAGGTTTTATTCATGCACAGACTGCAATTTTAATTTTGGGCCGAGTTTCAGCTTGCATTGCCAGAACCAAGTTTGTTATGTGCTGAAACGCTGTTTTCTGACATTTCAGGCTCTAACTTCAAAAATCATGCAAAACACTTCTAACAGCTTCAGATATGTTTCTCTGTGTTGCAAAATAGGTTTTATTCATGCACAGACTGCAATTTTAATTTTTGGCCGAGTTTCAGCTTGCATTGCCTGAACCAAGTTTGTTATGTGCTGAAACGCCGTTTTCTGACATTTCAGGCTCTAACTTCAAAAATCATGCAAAACACTTCTAACACCTTCAGATATGCTTCTCTGTGTTGCAAAATAGGTTTTATTCATGCACAGACTGCAATTTTAATTTTAGACCGAGTTTCAGCTTGCATTGTCTGAACCAAGTTTGTTATGTGCTGAAACGCCTTTTTCTAAAATTTCAGGCTCTAACTTCAAAAATCATGCAAAACACTTCTAACACCTTCAGATATGTTTCTCTGTGTTGCAAAATAGGTTTTATTCATGCACAGACTGCAATTTTAATTTTGGACCGAGTTTCAGCTTGCATTGCCAGAACCAAGTTTGTTATGTGCTGAAAAGCCTTTTTCTGACATTTCAGGCTCTAACTTCAAAAATCATGCAAAACACTTCTAACACCTTCAGATATGTTTCTCTGTGTTGCAAAATAGGTTTTATTCATGCACAGACTGCAATTTTAATTTTGGACCGAGTTTCAGCTTGCACTGCCAGAACCAAGTTTGTTAAGTGCTAAAACGCTGTTTTCTGACATTTCAGGCTCTAACTTCAAAAATCATGCAAAACACTTCTAACACCTTCAGATATGTTTCTCTG
The DNA here is from genome assembly GCF_049309525.1 of Garra rufa. NCBI lineage: Eukaryota > Metazoa > Chordata > Actinopteri > Cypriniformes > Cyprinidae > Garra > Garra rufa. Next base: position 2,580,635 of record NW_027394278.1, on the reverse strand, counting down.
TGTTGCAAAATAGGTTTTATTCATGCACAGACTGCAATTTTAATTTTAGACCGAGTTTCAGCTTGCATTGCCAGAACCAAGTTTGTTAAGTGCTGAAACGCTGTTTTCTGACATTTCAGGCTCTAACTTCAAAAATCATGCAAAACACTTCTAACACCTTCAGATATGTTTCTCTGTGCTGCAAAATAGGTTTTATTCATGCACAGACTGCAATTTTAATTTTGGGCCGAGTTTCAGCTTGCATTACCAGAACCAAGTTTGTTATGTGCTGAAACGCTGTTTTCTGACATTTCAGGCTCTAACTTCAAAAATCATGCAAAACACTTCTAACACCTTCAGATATGTTTCTCTGTGTTGCAAAATAGGTTTTATTCATGCACAGACTGCAATTTTAATTTTTGGCCGAGTTTCAGCTTGCATTGCCTGAACCGAGTTTGTTATGTGCTGAAACGCCGTTTTCTGACATTTCAGGCTCTAACTGCAAAAATCATGCAAAACACTTCTAACACCTTCAGATATGTTTCTCTGTGTTGCAAAATAGGTTTTATTCATGCACAGACTGCAATTTTAATTTTTGGCCGAGTTTCAGCTTGCATTGCCAGAACCAAGTTTGTTATGTGCTAAAATGCCTTTTTCTGACATTTCAGGCTCTAACTTCAAAAATCATGCAAAACACTTCTAACACCTTCAGATATGTTTCTCTGTGTTGCAAAATAGGTTTTATTCATGCACAGACTGCAATTTTAATTTTGGACCGAGTTTCAGCTTGCATTGCCAGAACCAAGTTTGTTATGTGCTGAAAAGCCTTTTTCTGACATTTCAGGCTCTAACTTCAAAAATCATGCAAAACACTTCTAACACCTTCAGATATGTTTCTCTGTGTTGCAAAATAGGTTTTATTCATGCACAGACTGCAATTTTAATTTTGGGCCGAGTTTCACCTTGCATTGCCTGAACCAAGTTTGTTATGTGCTGAAACGCCGTTTTCTGACATTTCAGGCTCTAACTTCAAAAATCATGCAAAACACTTCTAACACCTTCAGATATGTTTCTCTGTGCTGCAAAATAGGTTTTATTCATGCACAGACTGCAATTTTAATTTTTGGCCGAGTTTCAGCTTGCATTGCCTGAACCAAGTTTGTTATGTGCTGAAACGCCGTTTTCTGACATTTCAGGCTCTAACTTCAAAAATCATGCAAAACACTTCTAACACCTTCAGATATGCTTCTCTGTGTTGCAAAATAGGTTTTATTCATGCACAGACTGCAATTTTAATTTTTGGCCGAGTTTCAGCTTGCATTGCCTGAACCAAGTTTGTTCTGCGCTGAAAGGCTGTTTTCTGACATTTCAGGCTCTAACTTCAAAAATCATGCAAAACACTTCTAACACCTTCAGATATGTTTCTCTGTGTTGCAAAATAGGTTTTATTCATGCACAGACTGCAATTTTAATTTTTGGCCGAGTTTCAGCTTGCATTGCCAGAACCAAGTTTGTTAAGTGCTGAAACGCTGTTTTCTGACATTTCAGGCTCTAACTTCAAAAATCATGCAAAACACTTCTAACACCTTCAGATATGTTTCTCTGTGTTGCAAAATAGGTTTTATTCATGCACAGACTGCAATTTTAATTTTGGACCGAGTTTCAGCTTGCATTGCCAGAACCAAGTTTGTTAAGTGCTGAAACGCTGTTTTCTGACATTTCAGGCTCTAACTTCAAAAATCATGCAAAACACTTCTAACACCTTCAGATATGTTTCTCTGTGTTGCAAAATAGGTTTTATTCATGCACAGACTGCAATTTTAATTTTATACCGAGTTTCAGCTTCCATTGCCTGAACCAAGTTTGTTCTGCGCTGAAAGGCTGTTTTCTGACATTTCAGGCTCTAACTTCAAAAATCATGCAAAACACTTCTAACACCTTCAGATATGTTTCTCTGTGTTGCAAAATAGGTTTTATTCATGCACAGACTGCAATTTTAATTTTGGGCCGAGTTTCAGCTTGCATTGCCTGAACCAAGTTTGTTATGTGCTGAAACGCCGTTTTCTGACATTTCAGGCTCTAACTTCAAAAATCATGCAAAACACTTCTAACACCTTCAGATATGTTTCTCTGTGTTGCAAAATAGGTTTTATTCATGCACAGACTGCAAGTTTTATTTTGGACCGAGTTTCAGCTTGCATTGCCAGAACCAAGTTTGTTATGTGCTGAAACGCCTTTTTCTGACATTTCAGGCTCTAACTTCAAAAATCATGCAAAACACTTCTAACACCTTCAGATATGTTTCTCTGTGTTGCAAAATAGGTTTTATTCATGCACAGACTGCAATTTTGATTTTGGATCGAGTTTCAGCTTGCATTGCCAGAACCAAGTTTGTTAAGTGCTGAAACGCTGTTTTCTGACATTTCAGGCTCTAACTTCAAAAATAATGCAAAACACTTCTAACACCTTCAGATATGTTTCTCTGTGTTGCAAAATAGGTTTTATTCATGCACAGACTGCAATTTTAATTTTGGGCCGAGTTTCAGCTTGCATTGCCTGAACCAAGTTTGTTATGTGCTGAAACGGCGTTTTCTGACATTTCAGGCTCTAACTTCAAAAATCATGCAAAACACTTCTAACACCTTCAGATATGTTTCTCTGTGTTGCAAAATAGGTTTTATTCATGCACAGACTGCAATTTTAATTTTGGGCCGAGTTTCAGCTTGCATTGCCTGAACCAAGTTTGTTATGTGCTGAAACGGCGTTTTCTGACATTTCAGGCTCTAACTTCAAAAATCATGCAAAACACTTCTAACACCTTCAGATATGTTTCTCTGTGTTGCAAAATAGGTTTTATTCATGCACAGACTGCAATTTTAATTTTGGGCCGAGTTTCAGCTTGCATTGCCTGAACCAAGTTTGTTATGTGCTGAAACGCCGTTTTCTGGCATTTCAGGCTCTAACTTCAAAAATCAAGCAAAACACTTCTAACAATTTCAGATATGTTTCTCTGTGTTGCAAAATAGGTTTTATTCATGCACAGACTGCAATTTTAATTTTGGGCCGAGTTTCAGCTTGCATTGCCAGAACCAAGTTTGTTATGTGCTGAAACGCTGTTTTCTGACATTTCAGGCTCTAACTTCAAAAATCATGCAAAACACTTCTAACACCTTCAGATATGTTTCTCTGTGTTGCAAAATAGGTTTTATTCATGCACAGACTGCAATTTGAATTTTTGGCCGAGTTTCAGCTTGCATTGCCTGAACCAAGTTTGTTATGTGCTGAAACGCCGTTTTCTGACATTTCAGGCTCTAACTTCAAAAATCATGCAAAACACTTCTAACACCTTCAGATATGTTTCTCTGTGTTGCAAAATAGGTTTTATTCATGCACAGACTGCAAGTTTTATTTTGGACCGAGTTTCAGCTTGCATTGCCAGAACCAAGTTTGTTATGTGCTGAAACGCCTTTTTCTGACATTTCAGGCTCTAACTTCAAAAATCATGCAAAACACTTCTAACACCTTCAGATATGTTTCTCTGTGTTGCAAAATATGTTTTATTCATGCACAGACTGCAATTTTAATTTTGGGCCGAGTTTCAGCTTGCATTGCCTGAACCAAGTTTGTTATGTGCTGAAACGGCGTTTTCTGACATTTCAGGCTCTAACTTCAAAAATCATGCAAAACACTTCTAACACCTTCAGATATGTTTCTCTGTGTTGCAAAATAGGTTTTATTCATGCACAGACTGCAATTTTAATTTTGGGCCGAGTTTCAGCTTGCATTGCCTGAACCAAGTTTGTTATGTGCTGAAACGCCGTTTTCTGGCATTTCAGGCTCTAACTTCAAAAATCATGCAAAACACTTCTAACACCTTCAGATATGTTTCTCTGTGTTGCAAAATAGGTTTTATTCATGCACAGACTGCAATTTTAATTTTGGGCCGAGTTTCAGCTTGCATTGCCAGAACCAAGTTTGTTATGTGCTGAAACGCTGTTTTCTGACATTTCAGGCTCTAACTTCAAAAATCATGCAAAACACTTCTAACACCTTCAGATATGTTTCTCTGTGTTGCAAAATAGGTTTTATTCATGCACAGACTGCAATTTTAATTTTTGGCCGAGTTTCAGCTTGCATTGCCCGAACCAAGTTCGTTATGTGCTGAAACGCCTTTTTCTGACATTTCAGGCTCTAACTTCAAAAATCATGCAAAACACTTCTAACACCTTCAGATATGTTTCTCTGTGTTGCAAAATAGATTTTATTCATGCACAGACTGCAATTTTGATTTTGGACCGAGTTTCAGCTTGCATTGCCAGAACCAAGTTTGTTATGTGCTGAAACGCTGTTTTCTGACATTTCAGGCTCTAACTTCAAAAATCATGCAAAACACTTCTAACACCTTCAGATATGTTTCTCTGTGTTGCAAAATAGGTTTTATTCATGCACAGACTGCAATTTTAATTTTGGGCCGAGTTTCAGCTTGCATTGCCTGAACCAAGTTTGTTATGTGCTGAAACGCCGTTTTCTGACATTTCAGGCTCTAACTTCAAAAATCATGCAAAACACTTCTAACACCTTCAGATATGTTTCTCTGTGTTGCAAAATAGGTTTTATTCATGCACAGACTGCAATTTTAATTTTGGGCCGAGTTTCAGCTTGCATTGCGTGAACCAAGTTTGTTATGTGCTGAAACGCCGTTTTCTGGCATTTCAGGCTCTAACTTCAAAAATCATGCAAAACACTTCTAACACCTTCAGATATGTTTCTCTGTGTTGCAAAATAGGTTTTATTCATGCACAGACTGCAATTTTAATTTTGGGCCGAGTTTCAGCTTGTATTGCCAGAACCAAGTTTGTTATGTGCTGAAACGCTGTTTTCTGACATTTCAGGCTCTAACTTCAAAAATCATGCAAAACACTTCTAACAGCTTCAGATATGTTTCTCTGTGTTGCAAAATAGGTTTTATTCATGCACAGACTGCAATTTTAATTTTTGGCCGAGTTTCAGCTTGCATTGCCTGAACCAAGTTTGTTATGTGCTGAAACGCCGTTTTCTGACATTTCAGGCTCTAACTTCAAAAATCATGCAAAACACTTCTAACACCTTCAGATATGCTTCTCTGTGTTGCAAAATAGGTTTTATTCATGCACAGACTGCAATTTTAATTTTAGACCGAGTTTCAGCTTGCATTGTCTGAAACAAGTTTGTTATGTGCTGAAACGCCTTTTTCTAAAATTTCAGGCTCTAACTTCAAAAATCATGCAAAACACTTCTAACACCTTCAGATATGTTTCTCTGTGTTGCAAAATAGGTTTTATTCATGCACAGACTGCAATTTTAATTTTGGACCGAGTTTCAGCTTGCATTGCCAGAACCAAGTTTGTTATGTGCTGAAAAGCCTTTTTCTGACATTTCAGGCTCTAACTTCAAAAATCATGCAAAACACTTCTAACACCTTCAGATATGTTTCTCTGTGTTGCAAAATAGGTTTTATTCATGCACAGACTGCAATTTTAATTTTGGACCGAGTTTCAGCTTGCACTGCCAGAACCAAGTTTGTTAAGTGCTGAAACGCTGTTTTCTGACATTTCAGGCTCTAACTTCAAAAATCATGCAAAACACTTCTAACACCTTCAGATATGTTTCTCTGTGTTGCAAAATAGGTTTTATTCATGCACAGACTGCAATTTTAATTTTAGACCGAGTTTCAGCTTGCATTGCCAGAACCAAGTTTGTTAAGTGCTGAAACGCTGTTTTCTGACATTTCAGGCTCTAACTTCAAAAATCATGCAAAACACTTCTAACACCTTCAGATATGTTTCTCTGTGTTGCAAAATAGGTTTTATTCATGAACAGACTGCAATTTTAATTTTGGGCCGAGTTTCAGCTTGCATTGCCTGAACCAAATTTGTTATGTGCTGAAACGCCGTTTTCTGACATTTCAGGCTCTAACTTCAAAAATCATGCAAAACACTTCTAACACCTTCAGATATGTTTCTCTGTGCTGCAAAATAGGTTTTATTCATGCACAGACTGCAATTTTAATTTTGGGCCGAGTTTCAGCTTGCATTACCAGAACCAAGTTTGTTATGTGCTGAAACGCTGTTTTCTGACATTTCAGGCTCTAACTTCAAAAATCATGCAAAACACTTCTAACACCTTCAGATATGTTTCTCTGTGTTGCAAAATAGGTTTTATTCATGCACAGACTGCAATTTTAATTTTTGGCCGAGTTTCAGCTTGCATTGCCTGAACCGAGTTTGTTATGTGCTGAAACGCCGTTTTCTGACATTTCAGGCTCTAACTTCAAAAATCATGCAAAACACTTCTAACACCTTCAGATATGTTTCTCTGTGTTGCAAAATAGGTTTTATTCATGCACAGACTGCAATTTTAATTTTTGGCCGAGTTTCAGCTTGCATTGCCAGAACCAAGTTTGTTATGTGCTAAAATGCCCTTTTCTGACATTTCAGGCTCTAACTTCAAAAATCATGCAAAACACTTCTAACACCTTCAGATATGTTTCTCTGTGTTGCAAAATAGGTTTTATTCATGCACAGACTGCAATTTTAATTTTGGACCGAGTTTCAGCTTGCATTGCCAGAACCAAGTTTGTTATGTGCTGAAAAGCCTTTTTCTGACATTTCAGGCTCTAACTTCAAAAATCATGCAAAACACTTCTAACACCTTCAGATATGTTTCTCTGTGTTGCAAAATAGGTTTTATTCATGCACAGACTGCAATTTTAATTTTGGGCCGAGTTTCACCTTGCATTGCCTGAACCAAGTTTGTTATGTGCTGAAACGCCGTTTTCTGACATTTCAGGCTCTAACTTCAAAAATCATGCAAAACACTTCTAACACCTTCAGATATGTTTCTCTGTGCTGCAAAATAGGTTTTATTCATGCACAGACTGCAATTTTAATTTTGGGCCGAGTTTCAGCTTGCAATACCAGAACCAAGTTTGTTATGTGCTGAAACGCTGTTTTCTGACATTTCAGGCTCTAACTTCAAAAATCATGCAAAACACTTCTAACACCTTCAGATATGTTTCTCTGTGTTGCAAAATAGGTTTTATTCATGCACAGACTGCAATTTTAATTTTTGGCCGAGTTTCAGCTTGCATTGCCTGAACCAAGTTTGTTCTGCGCTGAAAGGCTGTTTTCTGACATTTCAGGCTCTAACTTCAAAAATCATGCAAAACACTTCTAACACCTTCAGATATGTTTCTCTGTGTTGCAAAATAGGTTTTATTCATGCACAGACTGCAATTTTAATTTTTGGCCGAGTTTCAGCTTGCATTGCCAGAACCAAGTTTGTTAAGTGCTGAAACGCTGTTTTCTGACATTTCAGGCTCTAACTTCAAAAATCATGCAAAACACTTCTAACACCTTCAGATATGTTTCTCTGTGTTGCAAAATAGGTTTTATTTATGCACAGACTGCAATTTTAATTTTGGACCGAGTTTCAGCTTGCATTGCCAGAACCAAGTTTGTTAAGTGCTGAAACGCTGTTTTCTGACATTTCAGGCTCTAACTTCAAAAATCATGCAAAACACTTCTAACACCTTCAGATATGTTTCTCTGTGTTGCAAAATAGGTTTTATTCATGCACAGACTGCAATTTTAATTTTATACCGAGTTTCAGCTTGCATTGCCTGAACCAAGTTTGTTCTGCGCTGAAAGGCTGTTTTCTGACATTTCAGGCTCTAACTTCAAAAATCATGCAAAACACTTCTAACACCTTCAGATATGTTTCTCTGTGTTGCAAAATAGGTTTTATTCATGCACAGACTGCAATTTTAATTTTGGGCCGAGTTTCAGCTTGCATTGCCTGAACCAAGTTTGTTATGTGCTGAAACGCCGTTTTCTGACATTTCAGGCTCTAACTTCAAAAATCATGCAAAACACTTCTAACACCTTCAGATATGTTTCTCTGTGTTGCAAAATAGGTTTTATTCATGCACAGACTGCAAGTTTTATTTTGGACCGAGTTTCAGCTTGCATTGCCAGAACCAAGTTTGTTATGTGCTGAAACGCCTTTTTCTGACATTTCAGGCTCTAACTTCAAAAATCATGCAAAACACTTCTAACACCTTCAGATATGTTTCTCTGTGTTGCAAAATAGGTTTTATTCATGCACAGACTGCAATTTTGATTTTGGATCGAGTTTCAGCTTGCATTGCCAGAACCAAGTTTGTTAAGTGCTGAAACGCTGTTTTCTGACATTTCAGGCTCTAACTTCAAAAATCATGCAAAACACTTCTAACACCTTCAGATATGTTTCTCTGTGTTGCAAAATAGGTTTTATTCATGCACAGACTGCAATTTTAATTTTGGGCCGAGTTTCAGCTTGCATTGCCTGAACCAAGTTTGTTATGTGCTGAAACGGCGTTTTCTGACATTTCAGGCTCTAACTTCAAAAATCATGCAAAACACTTCTAACACCTTCAGATATGTTTCTCTGTGTTGCAAAATAGGTTTTATTCATGCACAGACTGCAATTTTAATTTTGGGCCGAGTTTCAGCTTGCATTGCCTGAACCAAGTTTGTTATGTGCTGAAACGCCGTTTTCTGGCATTTCAGGCTCTAACTTCAAAAATCAAGCAAAACACTTCTAACAATTTCAGATATGTTTCTCTGTGTTGCAAAATAGGTTTTATTCATGCACAGACTGCAATTTTAATTTTGGGCCGAGTTTCAGCTTGCATTGCCAGAACCAAGTTTGTTATGTGCTGAAACGCTGTTTTCTGACATTTCAGGCTCTAACTTCAAAAATCATGCAAAACACTTCTAACACCTTCAGATATGTTTCTCTGTGTTGCAAAATAGGTTTTATTCATGCACAGACTACAATTTTAATTTTTGGCCGAGTTTCAGCTTGCATTGCCTGAACCAAGTTTGTTATGTGCTGAAACGCCGTTTTCTGACATTTCAGGCTCTAACTTCAAAAATCATGCAAAACACTTCTAACACCTTCAGATATGTTTCTCTGTGTTGCAAAATAGGTTTTATTCATGCACAGACTGCAATTTTAATTTTGGACCGAGTTTCAGCTTGCATTGCCAGAACCAAGTTTGTTAAGTGCTGAAACGCTGTTTTCTGACATTTCAGGCTCTAACTTCAAAAATCATGCAAAACACTTCTAACACCTTCAGATATGTTTCTCTGTGTTGCAAAATAGGTTTTATTCATGCACAGACTGCAGTTTTAATTTTAGACCGAGTTTCAGCTTGCATTGTCTGAACCAAGTTTGTTATGTGCTGAAACGCCTTTTTCTGAAATTTCAGGCTCTAACTTCAAAAATCATGCAAAACACTTCTAACACCTTCAGATATGTTTCTCTGTGTTGCAAAATAGGTTTTATTCATGCACAGACTGCAATTTTAATTTTGGACCGAGTTTCAGCTTGCATTGCCAGAACCAAGTTTGTTATGTGCTGAAAAGCCTTTTTCTGACATTTCAGGCTCTAACTTCAAAAATCATGCAAAACACTTCTAACACCTTCAGATATGTTTCTCTGTGTTGCAAAATAGGTTTTATTCATGCACAGACTGCAATTTTAATTTTGGACCGAGTTTCAGCTTGCACTGCCAGAACCAAGTTTGTTAAGTGCTGAAACGCTGTTTTCTGACATTTCAGGCTCTAACTTCAAAAATCATGCAAAACACTTCTAACACCTTCAGATATGTTTCTCTGTGTTGCAAAATAGGTTTTATTCATGCACAGACTGCAATTTTAATTTTGGACCGAGTTTCAGCTTGCATTGCCAGAACCAAGTTTGTTAAGTGCTGAAACGCTGTTTTCTGACATTTCAGGCTCTAACTTCAAAAATCATGCAAAACACTTCTAACACCTTCAGATATGTTTCTCTGTGTTGCAAAATAGGTTTTATTCATGCACAGACTGCAATTTTAATTTTATACCGAGTTTCAGCTTGCATTGCCTGAACCAAGTTTGTTCTGCGCTGAAAGGCTGTTTTCTGACATTTCAGGCTCTAACTTCAAAAATCATGCAAAACACTTCTAACACCTTCAGATATGTTTCTCTGTGTTGCAAAATAGGTTTTATTCATGCACAGACTGCAAGTTTTATTTTGGACCGAGTTTCAGCTTGCATTGCCAGAACCAAGTTTGTTATGTGCTGAAACGCCTTTTTCTGACATTTCAGGCTCTAACTTCAAAAATCATGCAAAACACTTCTAACACCTTCAGATATGTTTCTCTGTGTTGCAAAATAGGTTTTATTCATGCACAGACTGCAATTTTGATTTTGGATCGAGTTTCAGCTTGCATTGCCAGAACCAAGTTTGTTAAGTGCTGAAACGCTGTTTTCTGACATTTCAGGCTCTAACTTCAAAAATCATGCAAAACACTTCTAACACCTTCAGATATGTTTCTCTGTGTTGCAAAATAGGTTTTATTCATGCACAGACTGCAATTTTAATTTTGGGCCGAGTTTCAGCTTGCATTGCCTGAACCAAGTTTGTTATGTGCTGAAACGGCGTTTTCTGACATTTCAGGCTCTAACTTCAAAAATCATGCAAAACACTTCTAACACCTTCAGATATGTTTCTCTGTGTTGCAAAATAGGTTTTATTCATGCACAGACTGCAATTTTAATTTTGGGCCGAGTTTCAGCTTGCATTGCCTGAACCAAGTTTGTTATGTGCTGAAACGCCGTTTTCTGGCATTTCAGGCTCTAACTTCAAAAATCAAGCAAAACACTTCTAACAATTTCAGATATGTTTCTCTGTGTTGCAAAATAGGTTTTATTCATGCACAGACTGCAATTTTAATTTTGGGCCGAGTTTCAGCTTGCATTGCCAGAACCAAGTTTGTTATGTGCTGAAACGCTGTTTTCTGACATTTCAGGCTCTAACTTCAAAAATCATGCAAAACACTTCTAACACCTTCAGATATGTTTCTCTGTGTTGCAAAATAGGTTTTATTCATGCACAGACTACAATTTTAATTTTTGGCCGAGTTTCAGCTTGCATTGCCTGAACCAAGTTTGTTATGTGCTGAAACGCCGTTTTCTGACATTTCAGGCTCTAACTTCAAAAATCATGCAAAACACTTCTAACACCTTCAGATATGTTTCTCTGTGTTGCAAAATAGGTTTTATTCATGCACAGACTGCAATTTTAATTTTGGACCGAGTTTCAGCTTGCATTGCCAGAACCAAGTTTGTTAAGTGCTGAAACGCTGTTTTCTGACATTTCAGGCTCTAACTTCAAAAATCATGCAAAACACTTCTAACACCTTCAGATATGTTTCTCTGTGTTGCAAAATAGGTTTTATTCATGCACAGACTGCAGTTTTAATTTTAGACCGAGTTTCAGCTTGCATTGTCTGAACCAAGTTTGTTATGTGCTGAAACGCCTTTTTCTGAAATTTCAGGCTCTAACTTCAAAAATCATGCAAAACACTTCTAACACCTTCAGATATGTTTCTCTGTGTTGCAAAATAGGTTTTATTCATGCACAGACTGCAATTTTAATTTTGGACCGAGTTTCAGCTTGCATTGCCAGAACCAAGTTTGTTATGTGCTGAAAAGCCTTTTTCTGACATTTCAGGCTCTAACTTCAAAAATCATGCAAAACACTTCTAACACCTTCAGATATGTTTCTCTGTGTTGCAAAATAGGTTTTATTCATGCACAGACTGCAATTTTAATTTTGGACCGAGTTTCAGCTTGCACTGCCAGAACCAAGTTTGTTAAGTGCTGAAACGCTGTTTTCTGACATTTCAGGCTCTAACTTCAAAAATCATGCAAAACACTTCTAACACCTTCAGATATGTTTCTCTGTGTTGCAAAATAGGTTTTATTCATGCACAGACTGCAATTTTAATTTTGGACCGAGTTTCAGCTTGCATTGCCAGAACCAAGTTTGTTAAGTGCTGAAACGCTGTTTTCTGACATTTCAGGCTCTAACTTCAAAAATCATGCAAAACACTTCTAACACCTTCAGATATGTTTCTCTGTGTTGCAAAATAGGTTTTATTCATGCACAGACTGCAATTTTAATTTTGGGCCGAGTTTCAGCTTGCATTGCCTGAACCAAGTTTGTTATGTGCTGAAACGCCGTTTTCTGACATTTCAGGCTCTAACTTCAAAAATCATGCAAAACACTTCTAACACCTTCAGATATGTTTCTCTGTGCTGCAAAATAGGTTTTATTCATGCACAGACTGCAATTTTAATTTTGGGCCGAGTTTCAGCTTGCATTGCCTGAACCGAGTTTGTTATGTGCTGAAACGCCGTTTTCTGACATTTCAGGCTCTAACTTCAAAAATCATGCAAAACACTTCTAACACCTTCAGATATGTTTCTCTGTGTTGCAAAATAGGTTTTATTCATGCACAGACTGCAATTTTAATTTTTGGCCGAGTTTCAGCTTGCATTGCCAGAACCAAGTTTGTTAAGTGCTGAAACGCTGTTTTCTGACATTTCAGGCTCTAACTTCAAAAATCATGCAAAACACTTCTAACACCTTCAGATATGTTTCTCTGTGTTGCAAAATAGGTTTTATTCATGCACAGACTGCAATTTTAATTTTTGGCCGAGTTTCAGCTTGCATTGCCAGAACCAAGTTTGTTATGTGCTGATATGCCTTTTTCTGACATTTCAGGCTCTAACTTCAAAAATCATGCAAAACACTTCTAACACCTTCAGATATGTTTCTCTGTGTTGCAAAATAGGTTTTATTCATGCACAGACTGCAATTTTAATTTTTGGCCGAGTTTCAGCTTGCATTGCCTGAACCGAGTTTGTTATGTGCTGAAACGCCGTTTTCTGACATTTCAGGCTCTAACTTCAAAAATCATGCAAAACACTTCTAACACCTTCAGATATGTTTCTCTGTGTTGCAAAATAGGTTTTATTCATGCACAGACTGCAATTTTAATTTTGGGCCGAGTTTCAGCTTGCATTGCCTGAACCAAGTTTGTTATGTGCTGAAACGGCGTTTTCTGACATTTCAGGCTCTAACTTCAAAAATCATGCAAAACACTTCTAACACCTTCAGATATGTTTCTCTGTGTTGCAAAATAGGTTTTATTCATGCACAGACTGCAATTTTAATTTTTGGCCGAGTTTCAGCTTGCATTGCCAGAACCAAGTTTGTTATGTGCTAAAATGCCTTTTTCTGACATTTCAGGCTCTAACTTCAAAAATCATGCAAAACACTTCTAACACCTTCAGATATGTTTCTCTGTGTTGCAAAATAGGTTTTATTCATGCACAGACTGCAATTTTAATTTTGGACCGAGTTTCAGCTTGCATTGCCAGAACCAAGTTTGTTATGTGCTGAAAAGCCTTTTTCTGACATTTCAGGCTCTAACTTCAAAAATCATGCAAAACACTTCTAACACCTTCAGATATGTTTCTCTGTGTTGCAAAATAGGTTTTATTCATGCACAGACTGCAATTTTAATTTTGGGCCGAGTTTCACCTTGCATTGCCTGAACCAAGTTTGTTATGTGCTGAAACGCCGTTTTCTGACATTTCAGGCTCTAACTTCAAAAATCATGCAAAACACTTCTAACACCTTCAGATATGTTTCTCTGTGCTGCAAAATAGGTTTTATTCATGCACAGACTGCAATTTTAATTTTGGGCCGAGTTTCAGCTTGCAATACCAGAACCAAGTTTGTTATGTGCTGAAACGCTGTTTTCTGACATTTCAGGCTCTAACTTCAAAAATCATGCAAAACACTTCTAACACCTTCAGATATGTTTCTCTGTGTTGCAAAATAGGTTTTATTCATGCACAGACTGCAATTTTAATTTTTGGCCGAGTTTCAGCTTGCATTGCCTGAACCAAGTTTGTTCTGCGCTGAAAGGCTGTTTTCTGACATTTCAGGCTCTAACTTCAAAAATCATGCAAAACACTTCTAACACCTTCAGATATGTTTCTCTGTGTTGCAAAATAGGTTTTATTCATGCACAGACTGCAATTTTAATTTTTGGCCGAGTTTCAGCTTGCATTGCCAGAACCAAGTTTGTTAAGTGCTGAAACGCTGTTTTCTGACATTTCAGGCTCTAACTTCAAAAATCATGCAAAACACTTCTAACACCTTCAGATATGTTTCTCTGTGTTGCAAAATAGGTTTTATTCATGCACAGACTGCAATTTTAATTTTGGACCGAGTTTCAGCTTGCATTGCCAGAACCAAGTTTGTTAAGTGCTGAAACGCTGTTTTCTGACATTTCAGGCTCTAACTTCAAAAATCATGCAAAACACTTCTAACACCTTCAGATATGTTTCTCTGTGTTGCAAAATAGGTTTTATTCATGCACAGACTGCAATTTTAATTTTATACCGAGTTTCAGCTTGCATTGCCTGAACCAAGTTTGTTCTGCGCTGAAAGGCTGTTTTCTGACATTTCAGGCTCTAACTTCAAAAATCATGCAAAACACTTCTAACACCTTCAGATATGTTTCTCTGTGTTGCAAAATAGGTTTTATTCATGCACAGACTGCAATTTTAATTTTGGGCCGAGTTTCAGCTTGCATTGCCTGAACCAAGTTTGTTATGTGCTGAAACGCCGTTTTCTGACATTTCAGGCTCTAACTTCAAAAATCATGCAAAACACTTCTAACACCTTCAGATATGTTTCTCTGTGTTGCAAAATAGGTTTTATTCATGCACAGACTGCAAGTTTTATTTTGGACCGAGTTTCAGCTTGCATTGCCAGAACCAAGTTTGTTATGTGCTGAAACGCCTTTTTCTGACATTTCAGGCTCTAACTTCAAAAATCATGCAAAACACTTCTAACACCTTCAGATATGTTTCTCTGTGTTGCAAAATAGGTTTTATTCATGCACAGACTGCAATTTTGATTTTGGATCGAGTTTCAGCTTGCATTGCCAGAACCAAGTTTGTTAAGTGCTGAAACGCTGTTTTCTGACATTTCAGGCTCTAACTTCAAAAATCATGCAAAACACTTCTAACACCTTCAGATATGTTTCTCTGTGTTGCAAAATAGGTTTTATTCATGCACAGACTGCAATTTTAATTTTGGGCCGAGTTTCAGCTTGCATTGCCTGAACCAAGTTTGTTATGTGCTGAAACGGCGTTTTCTGACATTTCAGGCTCTAACTTCAAAAATCATGCAAAACACTTCTAACACCTTCAGATATGTTTCTCTGTGTTGCAAAATAGGTTTTATTCATGCACAGACTGCAATTTTAATTTTGGGCCGAGTTTCAGCTTGCATTGCCTGAACCAAGTTTGTTATGTGCTGAAACGCCGTTTTCTGGCATTTCAGGCTCTAACTTCAAAAATCAAGCAAAACACTTCTAACAATTTCAGATATGTTTCTCTGTGTTGCAAAATAGGTTTTATTCATGCACAGACTGCAATTTTAATTTTGGGCCGAGTTTCAGCTTGCATTGCCAGAACCAAGTTTGTTATGTGCTGAAACGCTGTTTTCTGACATTTCAGGCTCTAACTTCAAAAATCATGCAAAACACTTCTAACACCTTCAGATATGTTTCTCTGTGTTGCAAAATAGGTTTTATTCATGCACAGACTACAATTTTAATTTTTGGCCGAGTTTCAGCTTGCATTGCCTGAACCAAGTTTGTTATGTGCTGAAACGCCGTTTTCTGACATTTCAGGCTCTAACTTCAAAAATCATGCAAAACACTTCTAACACCTTCAGATATGTTTCTCTGTGTTGCAAAATAGGTTTTATTCATGCACAGACTGCAATTTTAATTTTGGACCGAGTTTCAGCTTGCATTGCCAGAACCAAGTTTGTTAAGTGCTGAAACGCTGTTTTCTGACATTTCAGGCTCTAACTTCAAAAATCATGCAAAACACTTCTAACACCTTCAGATATGTTTCTCTGTGTTGCAAAATAGGTTTTATTCATGCACAGACTGCAGTTTTAATTTTAGACCGAGTTTCAGCTTGCATTGTCTGAACCAAGTTTGTTATGTGCTGAAACGCCTTTTTCTGAAATTTCAGGCTCTAACTTCAAAAATCATGCAAAACACTTCTAACACCTTCAGATATGTTTCTCTGTGTTGCAAAATAGGTTTTATTCATGCACAGACTGCAATTTTAATTTTGGACCGAGTTTCAGCTTGCATTGCCAGAACCAAGTTTGTTATGTGCTGAAAAGCCTTTTTCTGACATTTCAGGCTCTAACTTCAAAAATCATGCAAAACACTTCTAACACCTTCAGATATGTTTCTCTGTGTTGCAAAATAGGTTTTATTCATGCACAGACTGCAATTTTAATTTTGGACCGAGTTTCAGCTTGCACTGCCAGAACCAAGTTTGTTAAGTGCTGAAACGCTGTTTTCTGACATTTCAGGCTCTAACTTCAAAAATCATGCAAAACACTTCTAACACCTTCAGATATGTTTCTCTGTGTTGCAAAATAGGTTTTATTCATGCACAGACTGCAATTTTAATTTTGGACCGAGTTTCAGCTTGCATTGCCAGAACCAAGTTTGTTAAGTGCTGAAACGCTGTTTTCTGACATTTCAGGCTCTAACTTCAAAAATCATGCAAAACACTTCTAACACCTTCAGATATGTTTCTCTGTGTTGCAAAATAGGTTTTATTCATGCACAGACTGCAATTTTAATTTTGGGCCGAGTTTCAGCTTGCATTGCCTGAACCAAGTTTGTTATGTGCTGAAACGCCGTTTTCTGACATTTCAGGCTCTAACTTCAAAAATCATGCAAAACACTTCTAACACCTTCAGATATGTTTCTCTGTGCTGCAAAATAGGTTTTATTCATGCACAGACTGCAATTTTAATTTTGGGCCGAGTTTCAGCTTGCATTGCCTGAACCGAGTTTGTTATGTGCTGAAACGCCGTTTTCTGACATTTCAGGCTCTAACTTCAAAAATCATGCAAAACACTTCTAACACCTTCAGATATGTTTCTCTGTGTTGCAAAATAGGTTTTATTCATGCACAGACTGCAATTTTAATTTTTGGCCGAGTTTCAGCTTGCATTGCCAGAACCAAGTTTGTTAAGTGCTGAAACGCTGTTTTCTGACATTTCAGGCTCTAACTTCAAAAATCATGCAAAACACTTCTAACACCTTCAGATATGTTTCTCTGTGTTGCAAAATAGGTTTTATTCATGCACAGACTGCAATTTTAATTTTGGGCCGAGTTTCAGCTTGCATTGCCTGAACCAAGTTTGTTATGTGCTGAAACGGCGTTTTCTGACATTTCAGGCTCTAACTTCAAAAATCATGCAAAACACTTCTAACACCTTCAGATATGTTTCTCTGTGTTGCAAAATAGGTTTTATTCATGCACAGACTGCAATTTTAATTTTGGGCCGAGTTTCAGCTTGCATTGCCTGAACCAAGTTTGTTATGTGCTGAAACGCCGTTTTCTGGCATTTCAGGCTCTAACTTCAAAAATCAAGCAAAACACTTCTAACAATTTCAGATATGTTTCTCTGTGTTGCAAAATAGGTTTTATTCATGCACAGACTGCAATTTTAATTTTGGGCCGAGTTTCAGCTTGCATTGCCAGAACCAAGTTTGTTATGTGCTGAAACGCTGTTTTCTGACATTTCAGGCTCTAACTTCAAAAATCATGCAAAACACTTCTAACACCTTCAGATATGTTTCTCTGTGTTGCAAAATAGGTTTTATTCATGCACAGACTACAATTTTAATTTTTGGCCGAGTTTCAGCTTGCATTGCCTGAACCAAGTTTGTTATGTGCTGAAACGCCGTTTTCTGACATTTCAGGCTCTAACTTCAAAAATCATGCAAAACACTTCTAACACCTTCAGATATGTTTCTCTGTGTTGCAAAATAGGTTTTATTCATGCACAGACTGCAATTTTAATTTTGGACCGAGTTTCAGCTTGCATTGCCAGAACCAAGTTTGTTAAGTGCTGAAACGCTGTTTTCTGACATTTCAGGCTCTAACTTCAAAAATCATGCAAAACACTTCTAACACCTTCAGATATGTTTCTCTGTGTTGCAAAATAGGTTTTATTCATGCACAGACTGCAGTTTTAATTTTAGACCGAGTTTCAGCTTGCATTGTCTGAACCAAGTTTGTTATGTGCTGAAACGCCTTTTTCTGAAATTTCAGGCTCTAACTTCAAAAATCATGCAAAACACTTCTAACACCTTCAGATATGTTTCTCTGTGTTGCAAAATAGGTTTTATTCATGCACAGACTGCAATTTTAATTTTGGACCGAGTTTCAGCTTGCATTGCCAGAACCAAGTTTGTTATGTGCTGAAAAGCCTTTTTCTGACATTTCAGGCTCTAACTTCAAAAATCATGCAAAACACTTCTAACACCTTCAGATATGTTTCTCTGTGTTGCAAAATAGGTTTTATTCATGCACAGACTGCAATTTTAATTTTGGACCGAGTTTCAGCTTGCACTGCCAGAACCAAGTTTGTTAAGTGCTGAAACGCTGTTTTCTGACATTTCAGGCTCTAACTTCAAAAATCATGCAAAACACTTCTAACACCTTCAGATATGTTTCTCTGTGTTGCAAAATAGGTTTTATTCATGCACAGACTGCAATTTTAATTTTGGACCGAGTTTCAGCTTGCATTGCCAGAACCAAGTTTGTTAAGTGCTGAAACGCTGTTTTCTGACATTTCAGGCTCTAACTTCAAAAATCATGCAAAACACTTCTAACACCTTCAGATATGTTTCTCTGTGTTGCAAAATAGGTTTTATTCATGCACAGACTGCAATTTTAATTTTATACCGAGTTTCAGCTTGCATTGCCTGAACCAAGTTTGTTCTGCGCTGAAAGGCTGTTTTCTGACATTTCAGGCTCTAACTTCAAAAATCATGCAAAACACTTCTAACACCTTCAGATATGTTTCTCTGTGTTGCAAAATAGGTTTTATTCATGCACAGACTGCAAGTTTTATTTTGGACCGAGTTTCAGCTTGCATTGCCAGAACCAAGTTTGTTATGTGCTGAAACGCCTTTTTCTGACATTTCAGGCTCTAACTTCAAAAATCATGCAAAACACTTCTAACACCTTCAGATATGTTTCTCTGTGTTGCAAAATAGGTTTTATTCATGCACAGACTGCAATTTTGATTTTGGATCGAGTTTCAGCTTGCATTGCCAGAACCAAGTTTGTTAAGTGCTGAAACGCTGTTTTCTGACATTTCAGGCTCTAACTTCAAAAATCATGCAAAACACTTCTAACACCTTCAGATATGTTTCTCTGTGTTGCAAAATAGGTTTTATTCATGCACAGACTGCAATTTTAATTTTGGGCCGAGTTTCAGCTTGCATTGCCTGAACCAAGTTTGTTATGTGCTGAAACGGCGTTTTCTGACATTTCAGGCTCTAACTTCAAAAATCATGCAAAACACTTCTAACACCTTCAGATATGTTTCTCTGTGTTGCAAAATAGGTTTTATTCATGCACAGACTGCAATTTTAATTTTGGGCCGAGTTTCAGCTTGCATTGCCTGAACCAAGTTTGTTATGTGCTGAAACGCCGTTTTCTGGCATTTCAGGCTCTAACTTCAAAAATCAAGCAAAACACTTCTAACAATTTCAGATATGTTTCTCTGTGTTGCAAAATAGGTTTTATTCATGCACAGACTGCAATTTTAATTTTGGGCCGAGTTTCAGCTTGCATTGCCAGAACCAAGTTTGTTATGTGCTGAAACGCTGTTTTCTGACATTTCAGGCTCTAACTTCAAAAATCATGCAAAACACTTCTAACACCTTCAGATATGTTTCTCTGTGTTGCAAAATAGGTTTTATTCATGCACAGACTACAATTTTAATTTTTGGCCGAGTTTCAGCTTGCATTGCCTGAACCAAGTTTGTTATGTGCTGAAACGCCGTTTTCTGACATTTCAGGCTCTAACTTCAAAAATCATGCAAAACACTTCTAACACCTTCAGATATGTTTCTCTGTGTTGCAAAATAGGTTTTATTCATGCACAGACTGCAATTTTAATTTTGGACCGAGTTTCAGCTTGCATTGCCAGAACCAAGTTTGTTAAGTGCTGAAACGCTGTTTTCTGACATTTCAGGCTCTAACTTCAAAAATCATGCAAAACACTTCTAACACCTTCAGATATGTTTCTCTGTGTTGCAAAATAGGTTTTATTCATGCACAGACTGCAGTTTTAATTTTAGACCGAGTTTCAGCTTGCATTGTCTGAACCAAGTTTGTTATGTGCTGAAACGCCTTTTTCTGAAATTTCAGGCTCTAACTTCAAAAATCATGCAAAACACTTCTAACACCTTCAGATATGTTTCTCTGTGTTGCAAAATAGGTTTTATTCATGCACAGACTGCAATTTTAATTTTGGACCGAGTTTCAGCTTGCATTGCCAGAACCAAGTTTGTTAAGTGCTGAAACGCTGTTTTCTGACATTTCAGGCTCTAACTTCAAAAATCATGCAAAACACTTCTAACACCTTCAGATATGTTTCTCTGTGTTGCAAAATAGGTTTTATTCATGCACAGACTGCAATTTTAATTTTATACCGAGTTTCAGCTTGCATTGCCTGAACCAAGTTTGTTCTGCGCTGAAAGGCTGTTTTCTGACATTTCAGGCTCTAACTTCAAAAATCATGCAAAACACTTCTAACACCTTCAGATATGTTTCTCTGTGTTGCAAAATAGGTTTTATTCATGCACAGACTGCAAGTTTTATTTTGGACCGAGTTTCAGCTTGCATTGCCAGAACCAAGTTTGTTATGTGCTGAAACGCCTTTTTCTGACATTTCAGGCTCTAACTTCAAAAATCATGCAAAACACTTCTAACACCTTCAGATATGTTTCTCTGTGTTGCAAAATAGGTTTTATTCATGCACAGACTGCAATTTTGATTTTGGATCGAGTTTCAGCTTGCATTGCCAGAACCAAGTTTGTTAAGTGCTGAAACGCTGTTTTCTGACATTTCAGGCTCTAACTTCAAAAATCATGCAAAACACTTCTAACACCTTCAGATATGTTTCTCTGTGTTGCAAAATAGGTTTTATTCATGCACAGACTGCAATTTTAATTTTGGGCCGAGTTTCAGCTTGCATTGCCTGAACCAAGTTTGTTATGTGCTGAAACGGCGTTTTCTGACATTTCAGGCTCTAACTTCAAAAATCATGCAAAACACTTCTAACACCTTCAGATATGTTTCTCTGTGTTGCAAAATAGGTTTTATTCATGCACAGACTGCAATTTTAATTTTGGGCCGAGTTTCAGCTTGCATTGCCTGAACCAAGTTTGTTATGTGCTGAAACGCCGTTTTCTGGCATTTCAGGCTCTAACTTCAAAAATCAAGCAAAACACTTCTAACAATTTCAGATATGTTTCTCTGTGTTGCAAAATAGGTTTTATTCATGCACAGACTGCAATTTTAATTTTGGGCCGAGTTTCAGCTTGCATTGCCAGAACCAAGTTTGTTATGTGCTGAAACGCTGTTTTCTGACATTTCAGGCTCTAACTTCAAAAATCATGCAAAACACTTCTAACACCTTCAGATATGTTTCTCTGTGTTGCAAAATAGGTTTTATTCATGCACAGACTACAATTTTAATTTTTGGCCGAGTTTCAGCTTGCATTGCCTGAACCAAGTTTGTTATGTGCTGAAACGCCGTTTTCTGACATTTCAGGCTCTAACTTCAAAAATCATGCAAAACACTTCTAACACCTTCAGATATGTTTCTCTGTGTTGCAAAATAGGTTTTATTCATGCACAGACTGCAATTTTAATTTTGGACCGAGTTTCAGCTTGCATTGCCAGAACCAAGTTTGTTAAGTGCTGAAACGCTGTTTTCTGACATTTCAGGCTCTAACTTCAAAAATCATGCAAAACACTTCTAACACCTTCAGATATGTTTCTCTGTGTTGCAAAATAGGTTTTATTCATGCACAGACTGCAGTTTTAATTTTAGACCGAGTTTCAGCTTGCATTGTCTGAACCAAGTTTGTTATGTGCTGAAACGCCTTTTTCTGAAATTTCAGGCTCTAACTTCAAAAATCATGCAAAACACTTCTAACACCTTCAGATATGTTTCTCTGTGTTGCAAAATAGGTTTTATTCATGCACAGACTGCAATTTTAATTTTGGACCGAGTTTCAGCTTGCATTGCCAGAACCAAGTTTGTTATGTGCTGAAAAGCCTTTTTCTGACATTTCAGGCTCTAACTTCAAAAATCATGCAAAACACTTCTAACACCTTCAGATATGTTTCTCTGTGTTGCAAAATAGGTTTTATTCATGCACAGACTGCAATTTTAATTTTGGACCGAGTTTCAGCTTGCACTGCCAGAACCAAGTTTGTTAAGTGCTGAAACGCTGTTTTCTGACATTTCAGGCTCTAACTTCAAAAATCATGCAAAACACTTCTAACACCTTCAGATATGTTTCTCTGTGTTGCAAAATAGGTTTTATTCATGCACAGACTGCAATTTTAATTTTGGACCGAGTTTCAGCTTGCATTGCCAGAACCAAGTTTGTTAAGTGCTGAAACGCTGTTTTCTGACATTTCAGGCTCTAACTTCAAAAATCATGCAAAACACTTCTAACACCTTCAGATATGTTTCTCTGTGTTGCAAAATAGGTTTTATTCATGCACAGACTGCAATTTTAATTTTGGGCCGAGTTTCAGCTTGCATTGCCTGAACCAAGTTTGTTATGTGCTGAAACGCCGTTTTCTGACATTTCAGGCTCTAACTTCAAAAATCATGCAAAACACTTCTAACACCTTCAGATATGTTTCTCTGTGCTGCAAAATAGGTTTTATTCATGCACAGACTGCAATTTTAATTTTGGGCCGAGTTTCAGCTTGCATTGCCTGAACCGAGTTTGTTATGTGCTGAAACGCCGTTTTCTGACATTTCAGGCTCTAACTTCAAAAATCATGCAAAACACTTCTAACACCTTCAGATATGTTTCTCTGTGTTGCAAAATAGGTTTTATTCATGCACAGACTGCAATTTTAATTTTTGGCCGAGTTTCAGCTTGCATTGCCAGAACCAAGTTTGTTAAGTGCTGAAACGCTGTTTTCTGACATTTCAGGCTCTAACTTCAAAAATCATGCAAAACACTTCTAACACCTTCAGATATGTTTCTCTGTGTTGCAAAATAGGTTTTATTCATGCACAGACTGCAATTTTAATTTTTGGCCGAGTTTCAGCTTGCATTGCCAGAACCAAGTTTGTTATGTGCTGATATGCCTTTTTCTGACATTTCAGGCTCTAACTTCAAAAATCATGCAAAACACTTCTAACACCTTCAGATATGTTTCTCTGTGTTGCAAAATAGGTTTTATTCATGCACAGACTGCAATTTTAATTTTTGGCCGAGTTTCAGCTTGCATTGCCTGAACCGAGTTTGTTATGTGCTGAAACGCCGTTTTCTGACATTTCAGGCTCTAACTTCAAAAATCATGCAAAACACTTCTAACACCTTCAGATATGTTTCTCTGTGTTGCAAAATAGGTTTTATTCATGCACAGACTGCAATTTTAATTTTGGGCCGAGTTTCAGCTTGCATTGCCTGAACCAAGTTTGTTATGTGCTGAAACGGCGTTTTCTGACATTTCAGGCTCTAACTTCAAAAATCATGCAAAACACTTCTAACACCTTCAGATATGTTTCTCTGTGTTGCAAAATAGGTTTTATTCATGCACAGACTGCAATTTTAATTTTTGGCCGAGTTTCAGCTTGCATTGCCAGAACCAAGTTTGTTATGTGCTAAAATGCCTTTTTCTGACATTTCAGGCTCTAACTTCAAAAATCATGCAAAACACTTCTAACACCTTCAGATATGTTTCTCTGTGTTGCAAAATAGGTTTTATTCATGCACAGACTGCAATTTTAATTTTGGACCGAGTTTCAGCTTGCATTGCCAGAACCAAGTTTGTTATGTGCTGAAAAGCCTTTTTCTGACATTTCAGGCTCTAACTTCAAAAATCATGCAAAACACTTCTAACACCTTCAGATATGTTTCTCTGTGTTGCAAAATAGGTTTTATTCATGCACAGACTGCAATTTTAATTTTGGGCCGAGTTTCACCTTGCATTGCCTGAACCAAGTTTGTTATGTGCTGAAACGCCGTTTTCTGACATTTCAGGCTCTAACTTCAAAAATCATGCAAAACACTTCTAACACCTTCAGATATGTTTCTCTGTGCTGCAAAATAGGTTTTATTCATGCACAGACTGCAATTTTAATTTTGGGCCGAGTTTCAGCTTGCAATACCAGAACCAAGTTTGTTATGTGCTGAAACGCTGTTTTCTGACATTTCAGGCTCTAACTTCAAAAATCATGCAAAACACTTCTAACACCTTCAGATATGTTTCTCTGTGTTGCAAAATAGGTTTTATTCATGCACAGACTGCAATTTTAATTTTTGGCCGAGTTTCAGCTTGCATTGCCTGAACCAAGTTTGTTCTGCGCTGAAAGGCTGTTTTCTGACATTTCAGGCTCTAACTTCAAAAATCATGCAAAACACTTCTAACACCTTCAGATATGTTTCTCTGTGTTGCAAAATAGGTTTTATTCATGCACAGACTGCAATTTTAATTTTTGGCCGAGTTTCAGCTTGCATTGCCAGAACCAAGTTTGTTAAGTGCTGAAACGCTGTTTTCTGACATTTCAGGCTCTAACTTCAAAAATCATGCAAAACACTTCTAACACCTTCAGATATGTTTCTCTGTGTTGCAAAATAGGTTTTATTCATGCACAGACTGCAATTTTAATTTTGGACCGAGTTTCAGCTTGCATTGCCAGAACCAAGTTTGTTAAGTGCTGAAACGCTGTTTTCTGACATTTCAGGCTCTAACTTCAAAAATCATGCAAAACACTTCTAACACCTTCAGATATGTTTCTCTGTGTTGCAAAATAGGTTTTATTCATGCACAGACTGCAATTTTAATTTTATACCGAGTTTCAGCTTGCATTGCCTGAACCAAGTTTGTTCTGCGCTGAAAGGCTGTTTTCTGACATTTCAGGCTCTAACTTCAAAAATCATGCAAAACACTTCTAACACCTTCAGATATGTTTCTCTGTGTTGCAAAATAGGTTTTATTCATGCACAGACTGCAATTTTAATTTTGGGCCGAGTTTCAGCTTGCATTGCCTGAACCAAGTTTGTTATGTGCTGAAACGCCGTTTTCTGACATTTCAGGCTCTAACTTCAAAAATCATGCAAAACACTTCTAACACCTTCAGATATGTTTCTCTGTGTTGCAAAATAGGTTTTATTCATGCACAGACTGCAAGTTTTATTTTGGACCGAGTTTCAGCTTGCATTGCCAGAACCAAGTTTGTTATGTGCTGAAACGCCTTTTTCTGACATTTCAGGCTCTAACTTCAAAAATCATGCAAAACACTTCTAACACCTTCAGATATGTTTCTCTGTGTTGCAAAATAGGTTTTATTCATGCACAGACTGCAATTTTGATTTTGGATCGAGTTTCAGCTTGCATTGCCAGAACCAAGTTTGTTAAGTGCTGAAACGCTGTTTTCTGACATTTCAGGCTCTAACTTCAAAAATCATGCAAAACACTTCTAACACCTTCAGATATGTTTCTCTGTGTTGCAAAATAGGTTTTATTCATGCACAGACTGCAATTTTAATTTTGGGCCGAGTTTCAGCTTGCATTGCCTGAACCAAGTTTGTTATGTGCTGAAACGGCGTTTTCTGACATTTCAGGCTCTAACTTCAAAAATCATGCAAAACACTTCTAACACCTTCAGATATGTTTCTCTGTGTTGCAAAATAGGTTTTATTCATGCACAGACTGCAATTTTAATTTTGGGCCGAGTTTCAGCTTGCATTGCCTGAACCAAGTTTGTTATGTGCTGAAACGCCGTTTTCTGGCATTTCAGGCTCTAACTTCAAAAATCAAGCAAAACACTTCTAACAATTTCAGATATGTTTCTCTGTGTTGCAAAATAGGTTTTATTCATGCACAGACTGCAATTTTAATTTTGGGCCGAGTTTCAGCTTGCATTGCCAGAACCAAGTTTGTTATGTGCTGAAACGCTGTTTTCTGACATTTCAGGCTCTAACTTCAAAAATCATGCAAAACACTTCTAACACCTTCAGATATGTTTCTCTGTGTTGCAAAATAGGTTTTATTCATGCACAGACTACAATTTTAATTTTTGGCCGAGTTTCAGCTTGCATTGCCTGAACCAAGTTTGTTATGTGCTGAAACGCCGTTTTCTGACATTTCAGGCTCTAACTTCAAAAATCATGCAAAACACTTCTAACACCTTCAGATATGTTTCTCTGTGTTGCAAAATAGGTTTTATTCATGCACAGACTGCAATTTTAATTTTGGACCGAGTTTCAGCTTGCATTGCCAGAACCAAGTTTGTTAAGTGCTGAAACGCTGTTTTCTGACATTTCAGGCTCTAACTTCAAAAATCATGCAAAACACTTCTAACACCTTCAGATATGTTTCTCTGTGTTGCAAAATAGGTTTTATTCATGCACAGACTGCAGTTTTAATTTTAGACCGAGTTTCAGCTTGCATTGTCTGAACCAAGTTTGTTATGTGCTGAAACGCCTTTTTCTGAAATTTCAGGCTCTAACTTCAAAAATCATGCAAAACACTTCTAACACCTTCAGATATGTTTCTCTGTGTTGCAAAATAGGTTTTATTCATGCACAGACTGCAATTTTAATTTTGGACCGAGTTTCAGCTTGCATTGCCAGAACCAAGTTTGTTATGTGCTGAAAAGCCTTTTTCTGACATTTCAGGCTCTAACTTCAAAAATCATGCAAAACACTTCTAACACCTTCAGATATGTTTCTCTGTGTTGCAAAATAGGTTTTATTCATGCACAGACTGCAATTTTAATTTTGGACCGAGTTTCAGCTTGCACTGCCAGAACCAAGTTTGTTAAGTGCTGAAACGCTGTTTTCTGACATTTCAGGCTCTAACTTCAAAAATCATGCAAAACACTTCTAACACCTTCAGATATGTTTCTCTGTGTTGCAAAATAGGTTTTATTCATGCACAGACTGCAATTTTAATTTTGGACCGAGTTTCAGCTTGCATTGCCAGAACCAAGTTTGTTAAGTGCTGAAACGCTGTTTTCTGACATTTCAGGCTCTAACTTCAAAAATCATGCAAAACACTTCTAACACCTTCAGATATGTTTCTCTGTGTTGCAAAATAGGTTTTATTCATGCACAGACTGCAATTTTAATTTTGGGCCGAGTTTCAGCTTGCATTGCCTGAACCAAGTTTGTTATGTGCTGAAACGCCGTTTTCTGACATTTCAGGCTCTAACTTCAAAAATCATGCAAAACACTTCTAACACCTTCAGATATGTTTCTCTGTGCTGCAAAATAGGTTTTATTCATGCACAGACTGCAATTTTAATTTTGGGCCGAGTTTCAGCTTGCATTGCCTGAACCGAGTTTGTTATGTGCTGAAACGCCGTTTTCTGACATTTCAGGCTCTAACTTCAAAAATCATGCAAAACACTTCTAACACCTTCAGATATGTTTCTCTGTGTTGCAAAATAGGTTTTATTCATGCACAGACTGCAATTTTAATTTTTGGCCGAGTTTCTGCTTGCATTGCCAGAACCAAGTTTGTTAAGTGCTGAAACGCTGTTTTCTGACATTTCAGGCTCTAACTTCAAAAATCATGCAAAACACTTCTAACACCTTCAGATATGTTTCTCTGTGTTGCAAAATAGGTTTTATTCATGCACAGACTGCAATTTTAATTTTTGGCCGAGTTTCAGCTTGCATTGCCAGAACCAAGTTTGTTATGTGCTGATATGCCTTTTTCTGACATTTCAGGCTCTAACTTCAAAAATCATGCAAAACACTTCTAACACCTTCAGATATGTTTCTCTGTGTTGCAAAATAGGTTTTATTCATGCACAGACTGCAATTTTAATTTTTGGCCGAGTTTCAGCTTGCATTGCCTGAACCGAGTTTGTTATGTGCTGAAACGCCGTTTTCTGACATTTCAGGCTCTAACTTCAAAAATCATGCAAAACACTTCTAACACCTTCAGATATGTTTCTCTGTGTTGCAAAATAGGTTTTATTCATGCACAGACTGCAATTTTAATTTTTGGCCGAGTTTCAGCTTGCATTGCCAGAACCAAGTTTGTTATGTGCTGAAATGCCTTTTTCTGACATTTCAGGCTCTAACTTCAAAAATCATGCAAAACACTTCTAACACCTTCAGATATGTTTCTCTGTGTTGCAAAATAGGTTTTATTCATGCACAGACTGCAATTTTAATTTTGGACCGAGTTTCAGCTTGCATTGCCAGAACCAAGTTTGTTATGTGCTGAAAAGCCTTTTTCTGACATTTCAGGCTCTAACTTCAAAAATCATGCAAAACACTTCTAACACCTTCAGATATGTTTCTCTGTGTTGCAAAATAGGTTTTATTCATGCACAGACTGCAATTTTAATTTTGGGCCGAGTTTCACCTTGCATTGCCTGAACCAAGTTTGTTATGTGCTGAAACGCCGTTTTCTGACATTTCAGGCTCTAACTTCAAAAATCATGCAAAACACTTCTAACACCTTCAGATATGTTTCTCTGTGGTGCAAAATAGGTTTTATTCATGCACAGACTGCAATTTTAATTTTGGGCCGAGTTTCAGCTTGCAATACCAGAACCAAGTTTGTTATGTGCTGAAACGCTGTTTTCTGACATTTCAGGCTCTAACTTCAAAAATCATGCAAAACACTTCTAACACCTTCAGATATGTTTCTCTGTGTTGCAAAATAGGTTTTATTCATGCACAGACTGCAATTTTAATTTTTGGCCGAGTTTCAGCTTGCATTGCCTGAACCAAGTTTGTTATGTGCTGAAACGCCGTTTTCTGACATTTCAGGCTCTAACTTCAAAAATCATGCAAAACACTTCAAACACCTTCAGATATGTTTCTCTGTGTTGCAAAATAGGTTTTATTCATGCACAGACTGCAATTTTAATTTTGGACCGAGTTTCAGCTTGCATTGCCAGAACCAAGTTTGTTAAGTGCTGAAACGCTGTTTTCTGACATTTCAGGCTCTAACTTCAAAAATCATGCAAAACACTTCTAACACCTTCAGATATGTTTCTCTGTGTTGCAAAATAGGTTTTATTCATGCACAGACTGCAATTTTAATTTTAGACCGAGTTTCAGCTTGCATTGTCTGAACCAAGTTTGTTATGTGCTGAAACGCCTTTTTCTGACATTTCAGGCTCTAACTTCAAAAATCATGCAAAACACTTCTAACACCTTCAGATATGTTTCTCTGTGTTGCAAAATAGGTTTTATTCATGCACAGACTGCAATTTTAATTTTGGATCGAGTTTCAGCTTGCATTGCCAGAACCAAGTTTGTTAAGTGCTGAAACGCTGTTTTCTGACATTTCAGGCTCTAACTTCAAAAATCATGCAAAACACTTCTAACACCTTCAGATATGTTTCTCTGTGTTGCAAAATAGGTTTTATTCATGCACAGACTGCAATTTTAATTTTATACCGAGTTTCAGCTTGCATTGCCTGAACCAAGTTTGTTCTGCGCTGAAAGGCTGTTTTCTGACATTTCAGGCTCTAACTTAAAAAATCATGCAAAACACTTCTAACACCTTCAGATATGTTTCTCTGTGTTGCAAAATAGGTTTTATTCATGCACAGACTGCAATTTTAATTTTGGGCCGAGTTTCAGCTTGCATTGCCTGAACCAAGTTTGTTATGTGCTGAAACGCCGTTTTCTGACATTTCAGGCTCTAACTTCAAAAATCATGCAAAACACTTCTAACACCTTCAGATATGATTCTCTGTGTTGCAAAATAGGTTTTATTCATGCACAGACTGCAATTTTAATTTTTGGCCGAGTTTCAGCTTGCATTGCCTGAACCGAGTTTGTTATGTGCTGAAACGCCGTTTTCTGACATTTCAGGCTCTAACTTCAAAAATCATGCAAAACACTTCTAACACCTTCAAATATGTTTCTCTGTGTTGCAAAATAGGTTTTATTCATGCACAGACTGCAATTTTAATTTTTGGCCGAGTTTCAGCTTGCATTGCCTGAACCGAGTTTGTTATGTGCTGAAACGCCGTTTTCTGGCATTTCAGGCTCTAACTTCAAAAATCAAGCAAAACACTTCTAACAATTTCAGATATGTTTCTCTGTGTTGCAAAATAGGTTTTATTCATGCACAGACTGCAATTTTAATTTTGGGCCGAGTTTCAGCTTGCATTGCCAGAACCAAGTTTGTTATGTGCTGAAACGCTGTTTTCTGACATTTCAGGCTCTAACTTCAAAAATCATGCAAAACACTTCTAACACCTTCAGATATGTTTCTCTGTGTTGCAAAATAGGTTTTATTCATGCACAGACTGCAATTTGAATTTTTGGCCGAGTTTCAGCTTGCATTGCCTGAACCAAGTTTGTTATGTGCTGAAACGCCGTTTTCTGACATTTCAGGCTCTAACTTCAAAAATCATGCAAAACACTTCTAACACCTTCAGATATGTTTCTCTGTGTTGCAAAATAGGTTTTATTCATGCACAGACTGCAAGTTTTATTTTGGACCGAGTTTCAGCTTGCATTGCCAGAACCAAGTTTGTTATGTGCTGAAACGCCTTTTTCTGACATTTCAGGCTCTAACTTCAAAAATCATGCAAAACACTTCTAACACCTTCAGATATGTTTCTCTGTGTTGCAAAATATGTTTTATTCATGCACAGACTGCAATTTTAATTTTGGGCCGAGTTTCAGCTTGCATTGCCTGAACCAAGTTTGTTATGTGCTGAAACGGCGTTTTCTGACATTTCAGGCTCTAACTTCAAAAATCATGCAAAACACTTCTAACACCTTCAGATATGTTTCTCTGTGTTGCAAAATAGGTTTTATTCATGCACAGACTGCAATTTTAATTTTGGGCCGAGTTTCAGCTTGCATTGCCTGAACCAAGTTTGTTATGTGCTGAAACGCCGTTTTCTGGCATTTCAGGCTCTAACTTCAAAAATCATGCAAAACACTTCTAACACCTTCAGATATGTTTCTCTGTGTTGCAAAATAGGTTTTATTCATGCACAGACTGCAATTTTAATTTTGGGCCGAGTTTCAGCTTGCATTGCCAGAACCAAGTTTGTTATGTGCTGAAACGCTGTTTTCTGACATTTCAGGCTCTAACTTCAAAAATCATGCAAAACACTTCTAACACCTTCAGATATGTTTCTCTGTGTTGCAAAATAGGTTTTATTCATGCACAGACTGCAATTTTAATTTTTGGCCGAGTTTCAGCTTGCATTGCCAGAACCAAGTTTGTTATGTGCTGAAACGCCTTTTTCTGACATTTCAGGCTCTAACTTCAAAAATCATGCAAAACACTTCTAACACCTTCAGATATGTTTCTCTGTGTTGCAAAATAGATTTTATTCATGCACAGACTGCAATTTTGATTTTGGACCGAGTTTCAGCTTGCATTGCCAGAACCAAGTTTGTTAAGTGCTGAAACGCTGTTTTCTGACATTTCAGGCTCTAACTTCAAAAATCATGCAAAACACTTCTAACACCTTCAGATATGTTTCTCTGTGTTGCAAAATAGGTTTTATTCATGCACAGACTGCAATTTTAATTTTGGGCCGAGTTTCAGCTTGCATTGCCTGAACCAAGTTTGTTATGTGCTGAAACGCCGTTTTCTGACATTTCAGGCTCTAACTTCAAAAATCATGCAAAACACTTCTAACACCTTCAGATATGTTTCTCTGTGTTGCAAAATAGGTTTTATTCATGCACAGACTGCAATTTTAATTTTGGGCCGAGTTTCAGCTTGCATTGCGTGAACCAAGTTTGTTATGTGCTGAAACGCCGTTTTCTGGCATTTCAGGCTCTAACTTCAAAAATCATGCAAAACACTTCTAACACCTTCAGATATGTTTCTCTGTGTTGCAAAATAGGTTTTATTCATGCACAGACTGCAATTTTAATTTTGGGCCGAGTTTCAGCTTGTATTGCCAGAACCAAGTTTGTTATGTGCTGAAACGCTGTTTTCTGACATTTCAGGCTCTAACTTCAAAAATCATGCAAAACACTTCTAACAGCTTCAGATATGTTTCTCTGTGTTGCAAAATAGGTTTTATTCATGCACAGACTGCAATTTTAATTTTTGGCCGAGTTTCAGCTTGCATTGCCTGAACCAAGTTTGTTATGTGCTGAAACGCCGTTTTCTGACATTTCAGGCTCTAACTTCAAAAATCATGCAAAACACTTCTAACACCTTCAGATATGCTTCTCTGTGTTGCAAAATAGGTTTTATTCATGCACAGACTGCAATTTTAATTTTAGACCGAGTTTCAGCTTGCATTGTCTGAAACAAGTTTGTTATGTGCTGAAACGCCTTTTTCTAAAATTTCAGGCTCTAACTTCAAAAATCATGCAAAACACTTCTAACACCTTCAGATATGTTTCTCTGTGTTGCAAAATAGGTTTTATTCATGCACAGACTGCAATTTTAATTTTGGACCGAGTTTCAGCTTGCATTGCCAGAACCAAGTTTGTTATGTGCTGAAAAGCCTTTTTCTGACATTTCAGGCTCTAACTTCAAAAATCATGCAAAACACTTCTAACACCTTCAGATATGTTTCTCTGTGTTGCAAAATAGGTTTTATTCATGCACAGACTGCAATTTTAATTTTGGACCGAGTTTCAGCTTGCACTGCCAGAACCAAGTTTGTTAAGTGCTGAAACGCTGTTTTCTGACATTTCAGGCTCTAACTTCAAAAATCATGCAAAACACTTCTAACACCTTCAGATATGTTTCTCTGTGTTGCAAAATAGGTTTTATTCATGCACAGACTGCAATTTTAATTTTGGACCGAGTTTCAGCTTGCATTGCCAGAACCAAGTTTGTTAAGTGCTGAAACGCTGTTTTCTGACATTTCAGGCTCTAACTTCAAAAATCATGCAAAACACTTCTAACACCTTCAGATATGTTTCTCTGTGTTGCAAAATAGGTTTTATTCATGCACAGACTGCAATTTTAATTTTGGGCCGAGTTTCAGCTTGCATTGCCTGAACCAAGTTTGTTATGTGCTGAAACGCCGTTTTCTGACATTTCAGGCTCTAACTTCAAAAATCATGCAAAACACTTCTAACACCTTCAGATATGTTTCTCTGTGCTGCAAAATAGGTTTTATTCATGCACAGACTGCAATTTTAATTTTGGGCCGAGTTTCAGCTTGCATTGCCTGAACCGAGTTTGTTATGTGCTGAAACGCCGTTTTCTGACATTTCAGGCTCTAACTTCAAAAATCATGCAAAACACTTCTAACACCTTCAGATATGTTTCTCTGTGTTGCAAAATAGGTTTTATTCATGCACAGACTGCAATTTTAATTTTTGGCCGAGTTTCAGCTTGCATTGCCAGAACCAAGTTTGTTAAGTGCTGAAACGCTGTTTTCTGACATTTCAGGCTCTAACTTCAAAAATCATGCAAAACACTTCTAACACCTTCAGATATGTTTCTCTGTGTTGCAAAATAGGTTTTATTCATGCACAGACTGCAATTTTAATTTTTGGCCGAGTTTCAGCTTGCATTGCCAGAACCAAGTTTGTTATGTGCTGATATGCCTTTTTCTGACATTTCAGGCTCTAACTTCAAAAATCATGCAAAACACTTCTAACACCTTCAGATATGTTTCTCTGTGTTGCAAAATAGGTTTTATTCATGCACAGACTGCAATTTTAATTTTTGGCCGAGTTTCAGCTTGCATTGCCTGAACCGAGTTTGTTATGTGCTGAAACGCCGTTTTCTGACATTTCAGGCTCTAACTTCAAAAATCATGCAAAACACTTCTAACACCTTCAGATATGTTTCTCTGTGTTGCAAAATAGGTTTTATTCATGCACAGACTGCAATTTTAATTTTTGGCCGAGTTTCAGCTTGCATTGCCAGAACCAAGTTTGTTATGTGCTGAAATGCCTTTTTCTGACATTTCAGGCTCTAACTTCAAAAATCATGCAAAACACTTCTAACACCTTCAGATATGTTTCTCTGTGTTGCAAAATAGGTTTTATTCATGCACAGACTGCAATTTTAATTTTGGACCGAGTTTCAGCTTGCATTGCCAGAACCAAGTTTGTTATGTGCTGAAAAGCCTTTTTCTGACATTTCAGGCTCTAACTTCAAAAATCATGCAAAACACTTCTAACACCTTCAGATATGTTTCTCTGTGTTGCAAAATAGGTTTTATTCATGCACAGACTGCAATTTTAATTTTGGGCCGAGTTTCACCTTGCATTGCCTGAACCAAGTTTGTTATGTGCTGAAACGCCGTTTTCTGACATTTCAGGCTCTAACTTCAAAAATCATGCAAAACACTTCTAACACCTTCAGATATGTTTCTCTGTGGTGCAAAATAGGTTTTATTCATGCACAGACTGCAATTTTAATTTTGGGCCGAGTTTCAGCTTGCAATACCAGAACCAAGTTTGTTATGTGCTGAAACGCTGTTTTCTGACATTTCAGGCTCTAACTTCAAAAATCATGCAAAACACTTCTAACACCTTCAGATATGTTTCTCTGTGTTGCAAAATAGGTTTTATTCATGCACAGACTGCAATTTTAATTTTTGGCCGAGTTTCAGCTTGCATTGCCTGAACCAAGTTTGTTATGTGCTGAAACGCCGTTTTCTGACATTTCAGGCTCTAACTTCAAAAATCATGCAAAACACTTCAAACACCTTCAGATATGTTTCTCTGTGTTGCAAAATAGGTTTTATTCATGCACAGACTGCAATTTTAATTTTGGACCGAGTTTCAGCTTGCATTGCCAGAACCAAGTTTGTTAAGTGCTGAAACGCTGTTTTCTGACATTTCAGGCTCTAACTTCAAAAATCATGCAAAACACTTCTAACACCTTCAGATATGTTTCTCTGTGTTGCAAAATAGGTTTTATTCATGCACAGACTGCAATTTTAATTTTAGACCGAGTTTCAGCTTGCATTGTCTGAACCAAGTTTGTTATGTGCTGAAACGCCTTTTTCTGACATTTCAGGCTCTAACTTCAAAAATCATGCAAAACACTTCTAACACCTTCAGATATGTTTCTCTGTGTTGCAAAATAGGTTTTATTCATGCACAGACTGCAATTTTAATTTTGGATCGAGTTTCAGCTTGCATTGCCAGAACCAAGTTTGTTAAGTGCTGAAACGCTGTTTTCTGACATTTCAGGCTCTAACTTCAAAAATCATGCAAAACACTTCTAACACCTTCAGATATGTTTCTCTGTGTTGCAAAATAGGTTTTATTCATGCACAGACTGCAATTTTAATTTTATACCGAGTTTCAGCTTGCATTGCCTGAACCAAGTTTGTTCTGCGCTGAAAGGCTGTTTTCTGACATTTCAGGCTCTAACTTAAAAAATCATGCAAAACACTTCTAACACCTTCAGATATGTTTCTCTGTGTTGCAAAATAGGTTTTATTCATGCACAGACTGCAATTTTAATTTTGGGCCGAGTTTCAGCTTGCATTGCCTGAACCAAGTTTGTTATGTGCTGAAACGCCGTTTTCTGACATTTCAGGCTCTAACTTCAAAAATCATGCAAAACACTTCTAACACCTTCAGATATGATTCTCTGTGTTGCAAAATAGGTTTTATTCATGCACAGACTGCAATTTTAATTTTTGGCCGAGTTTCAGCTTGCATTGCCTGAACCGAGTTTGTTATGTGCTGAAACGCCGTTTTCTGACATTTCAGGCTCTAACTTCAAAAATCATGCAAAACACTTCTAACACCTTCAAATATGTTTCTCTGTGTTGCAAAATAGGTTTTATTCATGCACAGACTGCAATTTTAATTTTTGGCCGAGTTTCAGCTTGCATTGCCTGAACCGAGTTTGTTATGTGCTGAAACGCCGTTTTCTGGCATTTCAGGCTCTAACTTCAAAAATCAAGCAAAACACTTCTAACACCTTCAGATATGTTTCTCTGTGTTGCAAAATAGGTTTTATTCATGCACAGACTGCAAGTTTTATTTTGGACCGAGTTTCAGCTTGCATTGCCAGAACCAAGTTTGTTATGTGCTGAAACGCCTTTTTCTGACATTTCAGGCTCTAACTTCAAAAATCATGCAAAACACTTCTAACACCTTCAGATATGTTTCTCTGTGTTGCAAAATATGTTTTATTCATGCACAGACTGCAATTTTAATTTTGGGCCGAGTTTCAGCTTGCATTGCCTGAACCAAGTTTGTTATGTGCTGAAACGGCGTTTTCTGACATTTCAGGCTCTAACTTCAAAAATCATGCAAAACACTTCTAACACCTTCAGATATGTTTCTCTGTGTTGCAAAATAGGTTTTATTCATGCACAGACTGCAATTTTAATTTTGGGCCGAGTTTCAGCTTGCATTGCCTGAACCAAGTTTGTTATGTGCTGAAACGCCGTTTTCTGGCATTTCAGGCTCTAACTTCAAAAATCATGCAAAACACTTCTAACACCTTCAGATATGTTTCTCTGTGTTGCAAAATAGGTTTTATTCATGCACAGACTGCAATTTTAATTTTGGGCCGAGTTTCAGCTTGCATTGCCAGAACCAAGTTTGTTATGTGCTGAAACGCTGTTTTCTGACATTTCAGGCTCTAACTTCAAAAATCATGCAAAACACTTCTAACACCTTCAGATATGTTTCTCTGTGTTGCAAAATAGGTTTTATTCATGCACAGACTGCAATTTTAATTTTTGGCCGAGTTTCAGCTTGCATTGCCAGAACCAAGTTTGTTATGTGCTGAAACGCCTTTTTCTGACATTTCAGGCTCTAACTTCAAAAATCATGCAAAACACTTCTAACACCTTCAGATATGTTTCTCTGTGTTGCAAAATAGATTTTATTCATGCACAGACTGCAATTTTGATTTTGGACCGAGTTTCAGCTTGCATTGCCAGAACCAAGTTTGTTAAGTGCTGAAACGCTGTTTTCTGACATTTCAGGCTCTAACTTCAAAAATCATGCAAAACACTTCTAACACCTTCAGATATGTTTCTCTGTGTTGCAAAATAGGTTTTATTCATGCACAGACTGCAATTTTAATTTTGGACCGAGTTTCAGCTTGCATTGCCAGAACCAAGTTTGTTAAGTGCTGAAACGCTGTTTTCTGACATTTCAGGCTCTAACTTCAAAAATCATGCAAAACACTTCTAACACCTTCAGATATGTTTCTCTGTGTTGCAAAATAGGTTTTATTCATGCACAGACTGCAATTTTAATTTTGGGCCGAGTTTCAGCTTGCATTGCCTGAACCAAGTTTGTTATGTGCTGAAACGCCGTTTTCTGACATTTCAGGCTCTAACTTCAAAAATCATGCAAAACACTTCTAACACCTTCAGATATGTTTCTCTGTGCTGCAAAATAGGTTTTATTCATGCACAGACTGCAATTTTAATTTTGGGCCGAGTTTCAGCTTGCATTGCCTGAACCGAGTTTGTTATGTGCTGAAACGCCGTTTTCTGACATTTCAGGCTCTAACTTCAAAAATCATGCAAAACACTTCTAACACCTTCAGATATGTTTCTCTGTGTTGCAAAATAGGTTTTATTCATGCACAGACTGCAATTTTAATTTTTGGCCGAGTTTCAGCTTGCATTGCCAGAACCAAGTTTGTTAAGTGCTGAAACGCTGTTTTCTGACATTTCAGGCTCTAACTTCAAAAATCATGCAAAACACTTCTAACACCTTCAGATATGTTTCTCTGTGTTGCAAAATAGGTTTTATTCATGCACAGACTGCAATTTTAATTTTTGGCCGAGTTTCAGCTTGCATTGCCAGAACCAAGTTTGTTATGTGCTGATATGCCTTTTTCTGACATTTCAGGCTCTAACTTCAAAAATCATGCAAAACACTTCTAACACCTTCAGATATGTTTCTCTGTGTTGCAAAATAGGTTTTATTCATGCACAGACTGCAATTTTAATTTTTGGCCGAGTTTCAGCTTGCATTGCCTGAACCGAGTTTGTTATGTGCTGAAACGCCGTTTTCTGACATTTCAGGCTCTAACTTCAAAAATCATGCAAAACACTTCTAACACCTTCAGATATGTTTCTCTGTGTTGCAAAATAGGTTTTATTCATGCACAGACTGCAATTTTAATTTTTGGCCGAGTTTCAGCTTGCATTGCCAGAACCAAGTTTGTTATGTGCTGAAATGCCTTTTTCTGACATTTCAGGCTCTAACTTCAAAAATCATGCAAAACACTTCTAACACCTTCAGATATGTTTCTCTGTGTTGCAAAATAGGTTTTATTCATGCACAGACTGCAATTTTAATTTTGGACCGAGTTTCAGCTTGCATTGCCAGAACCAAGTTTGTTATGTGCTGAAAAGCCTTTTTCTGACATTTCAGGCTCTAACTTCAAAAATCATGCAAAACACTTCTAACACCTTCAGATATGTTTCTCTGTGTTGCAAAATAGGTTTTATTCATGCACAGACTGCAATTTTAATTTTGGGCCGAGTTTCACCTTGCATTGCCTGAACCAAGTTTGTTATGTGCTGAAACGCCGTTTTCTGACATTTCAGGCTCTAACTTCAAAAATCATGCAAAACACTTCTAACACCTTCAGATATGTTTCTCTGTGGTGCAAAATAGGTTTTATTCATGCACAGACTGCAATTTTAATTTTGGGCCGAGTTTCAGCTTGCAATACCAGAACCAAGTTTGTTATGTGCTGAAACGCTGTTTTCTGACATTTCAGGCTCTAACTTCAAAAATCATGCAAAACACTTCTAACACCTTCAGATATGTTTCTCTGTGTTGCAAAATAGGTTTTATTCATGCACAGACTGCAATTTTAATTTTTGGCCGAGTTTCAGCTTGCATTGCCTGAACCAAGTTTGTTATGTGCTGAAACGCCGTTTTCTGACATTTCAGGCTCTAACTTCAAAAATCATGCAAAACACTTCAAACACCTTCAGATATGTTTCTCTGTGTTGCAAAATAGGTTTTATTCATGCACAGACTGCAATTTTAATTTTGGACCGAGTTTCAGCTTGCATTGCCAGAACCAAGTTTGTTAAGTGCTGAAACGCTGTTTTCTGACATTTCAGGCTCTAACTTCAAAAATCATGCAAAACACTTCTAACACCTTCAGATATGTTTCTCTGTGTTGCAAAATAGGTTTTATTCATGCACAGACTGCAATTTTAATTTTAGACCGAGTTTCAGCTTGCATTGTCTGAACCAAGTTTGTTATGTGCTGAAACGCCTTTTTCTGACATTTCAGGCTCTAACTTCAAAAATCATGCAAAACACTTCTAACACCTTCAGATATGTTTCTCTGTGTTGCAAAATAGGTTTTATTCATGCACAGACTGCAATTTTAATTTTGGATCGAGTTTCAGCTTGCATTGCCAGAACCAAGTTTGTTAAGTGCTGAAACGCTGTTTTCTGACATTTCAGGCTCTAACTTCAAAAATCATGCAAAACACTTCTAACACCTTCAGATATGTTTCTCTGTGTTGCAAAATAGGTTTTATTCATGCACAGACTGCAATTTTAATTTTATACCGAGTTTCAGCTTGCATTGCCTGAACCAAGTTTGTTCTGCGCTGAAAGGCTGTTTTCTGACATTTCAGGCTCTAACTTAAAAAATCATGCAAAACACTTCTAACACCTTCAGATATGTTTCTCTGTGTTGCAAAATAGGTTTTATTCATGCACAGACTGCAATTTTAATTTTGGGCCGAGTTTCAGCTTGCATTGCCTGAACCAAGTTTGTTATGTGCTGAAACGCCGTTTTCTGACATTTCAGGCTCTAACTTCAAAAATCATGCAAAACACTTCTAACACCTTCAGATATGATTCTCTGTGTTGCAAAATAGGTTTTATTCATGCACAGACTGCAATTTTAATTTTTGGCCGAGTTTCAGCTTGCATTGCCTGAACCGAGTTTGTTATGTGCTGAAACGCCGTTTTCTGACATTTCAGGCTCTAACTTCAAAAATCATGCAAAACACTTCTAACACCTTCAAATATGTTTCTCTGTGTTGCAAAATAGGTTTTATTCATGCACAGACTGCAATTTTAATTTTTGGCCGAGTTTCAGCTTGCATTGCCTGAACCGAGTTTGTTATGTGCTGAAACGCCGTTTTCTGGCATTTCAGGCTCTAACTTCAAAAATCAAGCAAAACACTTCTAACAATTTCAGATATGTTTCTCTGTGTTGCAAAATAGGTTTTATTCATGCACAGACTGCAATTTTAATTTTGGGCCGAGTTTCAGCTTGCATTGCCAGAACCAAGTTTGTTATGTGCTGAAACGCTGTTTTCTGACATTTCAGGCTCTAACTTCAAAAATCATGCAAAACACTTCTAACACCTTCAGATATGTTTCTCTGTGTTGCAAAATAGGTTTTATTCATGCACAGACTGCAATTTGAATTTTTGGCCGAGTTTCAGCTTGCATTGCCTGAACCAAGTTTGTTATGTGCTGAAACGCCGTTTTCTGACATTTCAGGCTCTAACTTCAAAAATCATGCAAAACACTTCTAACACCTTCAGATATGTTTCTCTGTGTTGCAAAATAGGTTTTATTCATGCACAGACTGCAAGTTTTATTTTGGACCGAGTTTCAGCTTGCATTGCCAGAACCAAGTTTGTTATGTGCTGAAACGCCTTTTTCTGACATTTCAGGCTCTAACTTCAAAAATCATGCAAAACACTTCTAACACCTTCAGATATGTTTCTCTGTGTTGCAAAATATGTTTTATTCATGCACAGACTGCAATTTTAATTTTGGGCCGAGTTTCAGCTTGCATTGCCTGAACCAAGTTTGTTATGTGCTGAAACGGCGTTTTCTGACATTTCAGGCTCTAACTTCAAAAATCATGCAAAACACTTCTAACACCTTCAGATATGTTTCTCTGTGTTGCAAAATAGGTTTTATTCATGCACAGACTGCAATTTTAATTTTGGGCCGAGTTTCAGCTTGCATTGCCTGAACCAAGTTTGTTATGTGCTGAAACGCCGTTTTCTGGCATTTCAGGCTCTAACTTCAAAAATCATGCAAAACACTTCTAACACCTTCAGATATGTTTCTCTGTGTTGCAAAATAGGTTTTATTCATGCACAGACTGCAATTTTAATTTTGGGCCGAGTTTCAGCTTGCATTGCCAGAACCAAGTTTGTTATGTGCTGAAACGCTGTTTTCTGACATTTCAGGCTCTAACTTCAAAAATCATGCAAAACACTTCTAACACCTTCAGATATGTTTCTCTGTGTTGCAAAATAGGTTTTATTCATGCACAGACTGCAATTTTAATTTTTGGCCGAGTTTCAGCTTGCATTGCCAGAACCAAGTTTGTTATGTGCTGAAACGCCTTTTTCTGACATTTCAGGCTCTAACTTCAAAAATCATGCAAAACACTTCTAACACCTTCAGATATGTTTCTCTGTGTTGCAAAATAGATTTTATTCATGCACAGACTGCAATTTTGATTTTGGACCGAGTTTCAGCTTGCATTGCCAGAACCAAGTTTGTTAAGTGCTGAAACGCTGTTTTCTGACATTTCAGGCTCTAACTTCAAAAATCATGCAAAACACTTCTAACACCTTCAGATATGTTTCTCTGTGTTGCAAAATAGGTTTTATTCATGCACAGACTGCAATTTTAATTTTGGGCCGAGTTTCAGCTTGCATTGCCTGAACCAAGTTTGTTATGTGCTGAAACGCCGTTTTCTGACATTTCAGGCTCTAACTTCAAAAATCATGCAAAACACTTCTAACACCTTCAGATATGTTTCTCTGTGTTGCAAAATAGGTTTTATTCATGCACAGACTGCAATTTTAATTTTGGGCCGAGTTTCAGCTTGCATTGCGTGAACCAAGTTTGTTATGTGCTGAAACGCCGTTTTCTGGCATTTCAGGCTCTAACTTCAAAAATCATGCAAAACACTTCTAACACCTTCAGATATGTTTCTCTGTGTTGCAAAATAGGTTTTATTCATGCACAGACTGCAATTTTAATTTTGGGCCGAGTTTCAGCTTGTATTGCCAGAACCAAGTTTGTTATGTGCTGAAACGCTGTTTTCTGACATTTCAGGCTCTAACTTCAAAAATCATGCAAAACACTTCTAACAGCTTCAGATATGTTTCTCTGTGTTGCAAAATAGGTTTTATTCATGCACAGACTGCAATTTTAATTTTTGGCCGAGTTTCAGCTTGCATTGCCTGAACCAAGTTTGTTATGTGCTGAAACGCCGTTTTCTGACATTTCAGGCTCTAACTTCAAAAATCATGCAAAACACTTCTAACACCTTCAGATATGCTTCTCTGTGTTGCAAAATAGGTTTTATTCATGCACAGACTGCAATTTTAATTTTAGACCGAGTTTCAGCTTGCATTGTCTGAAACAAGTTTGTTATGTGCTGAAACGCCTTTTTCTAAAATTTCAGGCTCTAACTTCAAAAATCATGCAAAACACTTCTAACACCTTCAGATATGTTTCTCTGTGTTGCAAAATAGGTTTTATTCATGCACAGACTGCAATTTTAATTTTGGACCGAGTTTCAGCTTGCATTGCCAGAACCAAGTTTGTTATGTGCTGAAAAGCCTTTTTCTGACATTTCAGGCTCTAACTTCAAAAATCATGCAAAACACTTCTAACACCTTCAGATATGTTTCTCTGTGTTGCAAAATAGGTTTTATTCATGCACAGACTGCAATTTTAATTTTGGACCGAGTTTCAGCTTGCACTGCCAGAACCAAGTTTGTTAAGTGCTGAAACGCTGTTTTCTGACATTTCAGGCTCTAACTTCAAAAATCATGCAAAACACTTCTAACACCTTCAGATATGTTTCTCTGTGTTGCAAAATAGGTTTTATTCATGCACAGACTGCAATTTTAATTTTAGACCGAGTTTCAGCTTGCATTGCCAGAACCAAGTTTGTTAAGTGCTGAAACGCTGTTTTCTGACATTTCAGGCTCTAACTTCAAAAAT
This sequence comes from Garra rufa, assembly GCF_049309525.1. NCBI lineage: Eukaryota > Metazoa > Chordata > Actinopteri > Cypriniformes > Cyprinidae > Garra > Garra rufa. The sequence continues at coordinate 2,537,731 of NW_027394278.1, read as the reverse complement.
CATGCAAAACACTTCTAACACCTTCAGATATGTTTCTCTGTGTTGCAAAATAGGTTTTATTCATGAACAGACTGCAATTTTAATTTTGGGCCGAGTTTCAGCTTGCATTGCCTGAACCAAGTTTGTTATGTGCTGAAACGCCGTTTTCTGACATTTCAGGCTCTAACTTCAAAAATCATGCAAAACACTTCTAACACCTTCAGATATGTTTCTCTGTGCTGCAAAATAGGTTTTATTCATGCACAGACTGCAATTTTAATTTTGGGCCGAGTTTCAGCTTGCATTACCAGAACCAAGTTTGTTATGTGCTGAAACGCTGTTTTCTGACATTTCAGGCTCTAACTTCAAAAATCATGCAAAACACTTCTAACACCTTCAGATATGTTTCTCTGTGTTGCAAAATAGGTTTTATTCATGCACAGACTGCAATTTTAATTTTTGGCCGAGTTTCAGCTTGCATTGCCTGAACCGAGTTTGTTATGTGCTGAAACGCCGTTTTCTGACATTTCAGGCTCTAACTTCAAAAATCATGCAAAACACTTCTAACACCTTCAGATATGTTTCTCTGTGTTGCAAAATAGGTTTTATTCATGCACAGACTGCAATTTTAATTTTTGGCCGAGTTTCAGCTTGCATTGCCTGAACCAAGTTTGTTATGTGCTGAAACGCCGTTTTCTGACATTTCAGGCTCTAACTTCAAAAATCATGCAAAACACTTCTAACACCTTCAGATATGATTCTCTGTGTTGCAAAATAGGTTTTATTCATGCACAGACTGCAATTTTAATTTTTGGCCGAGTTTCAGCTTGCATTGCCTGAACCGAGTTTGTTATGTGCTGAAACGCCGTTTTCTGACATTTCAGGCTCTAACTTCAAAAATCATGCAAAACACTTCTAACACCTTCAAATATGTTTCTCTGTGTTGCAAAATAGGTTTTATTCATGCACAGACTGCAATTTTAATTTTTGGCCGAGTTTCAGCTTGCATTGCCTGAACCGAGTTTGTTATGTGCTGAAACGCCGTTTTCTGGCATTTCAGGCTCTAACTTCAAAAATCAAGCAAAACACTTCTAACAATTTCAGATATGTTTCTCTGTGTTGCAAAATAGGTTTTATTCATGCACAGACTGCAATTTTAATTTTGGGCCGAGTTTCAGCTTGCATTGCCAGAACCAAGTTTGTTATGTGCTGAAACGCTGTTTTCTGACATTTCAGGCTCTAACTTCAAAAATCATGCAAAACACTTCTAACACCTTCAGATATGTTTCTCTGTGTTGCAAAATAGGTTTTATTCATGCACAGACTGCAATTTGAATTTTTGGCCGAGTTTCAGCTTGCATTGCCTGAACCAAGTTTGTTATGTGCTGAAACGCCGTTTTCTGACATTTCAGGCTCTAACTTCAAAAATCATGCAAAACACTTCTAACACCTTCAGATATGTTTCTCTGTGTTGCAAAATAGGTTTTATTCATGCACAGACTGCAAGTTTTATTTTGGACCGAGTTTCAGCTTGCATTGCCAGAACCAAGTTTGTTATGTGCTGAAACGCCTTTTTCTGACATTTCAGGCTCTAACTTCAAAAATCATGCAAAACACTTCTAACACCTTCAGATATGTTTCTCTGTGTTGCAAAATATGTTTTATTCATGCACAGACTGCAATTTTAATTTTGGGCCGAGTTTCAGCTTGCATTGCCTGAACCAAGTTTGTTATGTGCTGAAACGGCGTTTTCTGACATTTCAGGCTCTAACTTCAAAAATCATGCAAAACACTTCTAACACCTTCAGATATGTTTCTCTGTGTTGCAAAATAGGTTTTATTCATGCACAGACTGCAATTTTAATTTTGGGCCGAGTTTCAGCTTGCATTGCCTGAACCAAGTTTGTTATGTGCTGAAACGCCGTTTTCTGGCATTTCAGGCTCTAACTTCAAAAATCATGCAAAACACTTCTAACACCTTCAGATATGTTTCTCTGTGTTGCAAAATAGGTTTTATTCATGCACAGACTGCAATTTTAATTTTGGGCCGAGTTTCAGCTTGCATTGCCAGAACCAAGTTTGTTATGTGCTGAAACGCTGTTTTCTGACATTTCAGGCTCTAACTTCAAAAATCATGCAAAACACTTCTAACACCTTCAGATATGTTTCTCTGTGTTGCAAAATAGGTTTTATTCATGCACAGACTGCAATTTTAATTTTTGGCCGAGTTTCAGCTTGCATTGCCAGAACCAAGTTTGTTATGTGCTGAAACGCCTTTTTCTGACATTTCAGGCTCTAACTTCAAAAATCATGCAAAACACTTCTAACACCTTCAGATATGTTTCTCTGTGTTGCAAAATAGATTTTATTCATGCACAGACTGCAATTTTGATTTTGGACCGAGTTTCAGCTTGCATTGCCAGAACCAAGTTTGTTAAGTGCTGAAACGCTGTTTTCTGACATTTCAGGCTCTAACTTCAAAAATCATGCAAAACACTTCTAACACCTTCAGATATGTTTCTCTGTGTTGCAAAATAGGTTTTATTCATGCACAGACTGCAATTTTAATTTTGGGCCGAGTTTCAGCTTGCATTGCCTGAACCAAGTTTGTTATGTGCTGAAACGCCGTTTTCTGACATTTCAGGCTCTAACTTCAAAAATCATGCAAAACACTTCTAACACCTTCAGATATGTTTCTCTGTGTTGCAAAATAGGTTTTATTCATGCACAGACTGCAATTTTAATTTTGGGCCGAGTTTCAGCTTGCATTGCGTGAACCAAGTTTGTTATGTGCTGAAACGCCGTTTTCTGGCATTTCAGGCTCTAACTTCAAAAATCATGCAAAACACTTCTAACACCTTCAGATATGTTTCTCTGTGTTGCAAAATAGGTTTTATTCATGCACAGACTGCAATTTTAATTTTGGGCCGAGTTTCAGCTTGTATTGCCAGAACCAAGTTTGTTATGTGCTGAAACGCTGTTTTCTGACATTTCAGGCTCTAACTTCAAAAATCATGCAAAACACTTCTAACAGCTTCAGATATGTTTCTCTGTGTTGCAAAATAGGTTTTATTCATGCACAGACTGCAATTTTAATTTTTGGCCGAGTTTCAGCTTGCATTGCCTGAACCAAGTTTGTTATGTGCTGAAACGCCGTTTTCTGACATTTCAGGCTCTAACTTCAAAAATCATGCAAAACACTTCTAACACCTTCAGATATGCTTCTCTGTGTTGCAAAATAGGTTTTATTCATGCACAGACTGCAATTTTAATTTTAGACCGAGTTTCAGCTTGCATTGTCTGAAACAAGTTTGTTATGTGCTGAAACGCCTTTTTCTAAAATTTCAGGCTCTAACTTCAAAAATCATGCAAAACACTTCTAACACCTTCAGATATGTTTCTCTGTGTTGCAAAATAGGTTTTATTCATGCACAGACTGCAATTTTAATTTTGGACCGAGTTTCAGCTTGCATTGCCAGAACCAAGTTTGTTATGTGCTGAAAAGCCTTTTTCTGACATTTCAGGCTCTAACTTCAAAAATCATGCAAAACACTTCTAACACCTTCAGATATGTTTCTCTGTGTTGCAAAATAGGTTTTATTCATGCACAGACTGCAATTTTAATTTTGGACCGAGTTTCAGCTTGCACTGCCAGAACCAAGTTTGTTAAGTGCTGAAACGCTGTTTTCTGACATTTCAGGCTCTAACTTCAAAAATCATGCAAAACACTTCTAACACCTTCAGATATGTTTCTCTGTGTTGCAAAATAGGTTTTATTCATGCACAGACTGCAATTTTAATTTTAGACCGAGTTTCAGCTTGCATTGCCAGAACCAAGTTTGTTAAGTGCTGAAACGCTGTTTTCTGACATTTCAGGCTCTAACTTCAAAAATCATGCAAAACACTTCTAACACCTTCAGATATGTTTCTCTGTGTTGCAAAATAGGTTTTATTCATGAACAGACTGCAATTTTAATTTTGGGCCGAGTTTCAGCTTGCATTGCCTGAACCAAGTTTGTTATGTGCTGAAACGCCGTTTTCTGACATTTCAGGCTCTAACTTCAAAAATCATGCAAAACACTTCTAACACCTTCAGATATGTTTCTCTGTGCTGCAAAATAGGTTTTATTCATGCACAGACTGCAATTTTAATTTTGGGCCGAGTTTCAGCTTGCATTACCAGAACCAAGTTTGTTATGTGCTGAAACGCTGTTTTCTGACATTTCAGGCTCTAACTTCAAAAATCATGCAAAACACTTCTAACACCTTCAGATATGTTTCTCTGTGTTGCAAAATAGGTTTTATTCATGCACAGACTGCAATTTTAATTTTTGGCCGAGTTTCAGCTTGCATTGCCTGAACCGAGTTTGTTATGTGCTGAAACGCCGTTTTCTGACATTTCAGGCTCTAACTTCAAAAATCATGCAAAACACTTCTAACACCTTCAGATATGTTTCTCTGTGTTGCAAAATAGGTTTTATTCATGCACAGACTGCAATTTTAATTTTTGGCCGAGTTTCAGCTTGCATTGCCAGAACCAAGTTTGTTATGTGCTAAAATGCCTTTTTCTGACATTTCAGGCTCTAACTTCAAAAATCATGCAAAACACTTCTAACACCTTCAGATATGTTTCTCTGTGTTGCAAAATAGGTTTTATTCATGCACAGACTGCAATTTTAATTTTGGACCGAGTTTCAGCTTGCATTGCCAGAACCAAGTTTGTTATGTGCTGAAAAGCCTTTTTCTGACATTTCAGGCTCTAACTTCAAAAATCATGCAAAACACTTCTAACACCTTCAGATATGTTTCTCTGTGTTGCAAAATAGGTTTTATTCATGCACAGACTGCAATTTTAATTTTGGGCCGAGTTTCAGCTTGCAATACCAGAACCAAGTTTGTTATGTGCTGAAACGCTGTTTTCTGACATTTCAGGCTCTAACTTCAAAAATCATGCAAAACACTTCTAACACCTTCAGATATGTTTCTCTGTGTTGCAAAATAGGTTTTATTCATGCACAGACTGCAATTTTAATTTTTGGCCGAGTTTCAGCTTGCATTGCCAGAACCAAGTTTGTTAAGTGCTGAAACGCTGTTTTCTGACATTTCAGGCTCTAACTTCAAAAATCATGCAAAACACTTCTAACACCTTCAGATATGTTTCTCTGTGTTGCAAAATAGGTTTTATTCATGCACAGACTGCAATTTTAATTTTGGACCGAGTTTCAGCTTGCATTGCCAGAACCAAGTTTGTTAAGTGCTGAAACGCTGTTTTCTGACATTTCAGGCTCTAACTTCAAAAATCATGCAAAACACTTCTAACACCTTCAGATATGTTTCTCTGTGTTGCAAAATAGGTTTTATTCATGCACAGACTGCAATTTTAATTTTATACCGAGTTTCAGCTTGCATTGCCTGAACCAAGTTTGTTCTGCGCTGAAAGGCTGTTTTCTGACATTTCAGGCTCTAACTTCAAAAATCATGCAAAACACTTCTAACACCTTCAGATATGTTTCTCTGTGTTGCAAAATAGGTTTTATTCATGCACAGACTGCAATTTTAATTTTGGGCCGAGTTTCAGCTTGCATTGCCTGAACCAAGTTTGTTATGTGCTGAAACGCCGTTTTCTGACATTTCAGGCTCTAACTTCAAAAATCATGCAAAACACTTCTAACACCTTCAGATATGTTTCTCTGTGTTGCAAAATAGGTTTTATTCATGCACAGACTGCAAGTTTTATTTTGGACCGAGTTTCAGCTTGCATTGCCAGAACCAAGTTTGTTATGTGCTGAAACGCCTTTTTCTGACATTTCAGGCTCTAACTTCAAAAATCATGCAAAACACTTCTAACACCTTCAGATATGTTTCTCTGTGTTGCAAAATAGGTTTTATTCATGCACAGACTGCAATTTTGATTTTGGATCGAGTTTCAGCTTGCATTGCCAGAACCAAGTTTGTTAAGTGCTGAAACGCTGTTTTCTGACATTTCAGGCTCTAACTTCAAAAATCATGCAAAACACTTCTAACACCTTCAGATATGTTTCTCTGTGTTGCAAAATAGGTTTTATTCATGCACAGACTGCAATTTTAATTTTGGGCCGAGTTTCAGCTTGCATTGCCTGAACCAAGTTTGTTATGTGCTGAAACGGCGTTTTCTGACATTTCAGGCTCTAACTTCAAAAATCATGCAAAACACTTCTAACACCTTCAGATATGTTTCTCTGTGTTGCAAAATAGGTTTTATTCATGCACAGACTGCAATTTTAATTTTGGGCCGAGTTTCAGCTTGCATTGCCTGAACCAAGTTTGTTATGTGCTGAAACGCCGTTTTCTGGCATTTCAGGCTCTAACTTCAAAAATCAAGCAAAACACTTCTAACAATTTCAGATATGTTTCTCTGTGTTGCAAAATAGGTTTTATTCATGCACAGACTGCAATTTTAATTTTGGGCCGAGTTTCAGCTTGCATTGCCAGAACCAAGTTTGTTATGTGCTGAAACGCTGTTTTCTGACATTTCAGGCTCTAACTTCAAAAATCATGCAAAACACTTCTAACACCTTCAGATATGTTTCTCTGTGTTGCAAAATAGGTTTTATTCATGCACAGACTACAATTTTAATTTTTGGCCGAGTTTCAGCTTGCATTGCCTGAACCAAGTTTGTTATGTGCTGAAACGCCGTTTTCTGACATTTCAGGCTCTAACTTCAAAAATCATGCAAAACACTTCTAACACCTTCAGATATGTTTCTCTGTGTTGCAAAATAGGTTTTATTCATGCACAGACTGCAATTTTAATTTTGGACCGAGTTTCAGCTTGCATTGCCAGAACCAAGTTTGTTAAGTGCTGAAACGCTGTTTTCTGACATTTCAGGCTCTAACTTCAAAAATCATGCAAAACACTTCTAACACCTTCAGATATGTTTCTCTGTGTTGCAAAATAGGTTTTATTCATGCACAGACTGCAGTTTTAATTTTAGACCGAGTTTCAGCTTGCATTGTCTGAACCAAGTTTGTTATGTGCTGAAACGCCTTTTTCTGAAATTTCAGGCTCTAACTTCAAAAATCATGCAAAACACTTCTAACACCTTCAGATATGTTTCTCTGTGTTGCAAAATAGGTTTTATTCATGCACAGACTGCAATTTTAATTTTGGACCGAGTTTCAGCTTGCATTGCCAGAACCAAGTTTGTTATGTGCTGAAAAGCCTTTTTCTGACATTTCAGGCTCTAACTTCAAAAATCATGCAAAACACTTCTAACACCTTCAGATATGTTTCTCTGTGTTGCAAAATAGGTTTTATTCATGCACAGACTGCAATTTTAATTTTGGACCGAGTTTCAGCTTGCACTGCCAGAACCAAGTTTGTTAAGTGCTGAAACGCTGTTTTCTGACATTTCAGGCTCTAACTTCAAAAATCATGCAAAACACTTCTAACACCTTCAGATATGTTTCTCTGTGTTGCAAAATAGGTTTTATTCATGCACAGACTGCAATTTTAATTTTGGACCGAGTTTCAGCTTGCATTGCCAGAACCAAGTTTGTTAAGTGCTGAAACGCTGTTTTCTGACATTTCAGGCTCTAACTTCAAAAATCATGCAAAACACTTCTAACACCTTCAGATATGTTTCTCTGTGTTGCAAAATAGGTTTTATTCATGCACAGACTGCAATTTTAATTTTATACCGAGTTTCAGCTTGCATTGCCTGAACCAAGTTTGTTCTGCGCTGAAAGGCTGTTTTCTGACATTTCAGGCTCTAACTTCAAAAATCATGCAAAACACTTCTAACACCTTCAGATATGTTTCTCTGTGTTGCAAAATAGGTTTTATTCATGCACAGACTGCAATTTTAATTTTGGGCCGAGTTTCAGCTTGCATTGCCTGAACCAAGTTTGTTATGTGCTGAAACGCCGTTTTCTGACATTTCAGGCTCTAACTTCAAAAATCATGCAAAACACTTCTAACACCTTCAGATATGTTTCTCTGTGTTGCAAAATAGGTTTTATTCATGCACAGACTGCAAGTTTTATTTTGGACCGAGTTTCAGCTTGCATTGCCAGAACCAAGTTTGTTATGTGCTGAAACGCCTTTTTCTGACATTTCAGGCTCTAACTTCAAAAATCATGCAAAACACTTCTAACACCTTCAGATATGTTTCTCTGTGTTGCAAAATAGGTTTTATTCATGCACAGACTGCAATTTTGATTTTGGATCGAGTTTCAGCTTGCATTGCCAGAACCAAGTTTGTTAAGTGCTGAAACGCTGTTTTCTGACATTTCAGGCTCTAACTTCAAAAATCATGCAAAACACTTCTAACACCTTCAGATATGTTTCTCTGTGTTGCAAAATAGGTTTTATTCATGCACAGACTGCAATTTTAATTTTGGGCCGAGTTTCAGCTTGCATTGCCTGAACCAAGTTTGTTATGTGCTGAAACGGCGTTTTCTGACATTTCAGGCTCTAACTTCAAAAATCATGCAAAACACTTCTAACACCTTCAGATATGTTTCTCTGTGTTGCAAAATAGGTTTTATTCATGCACAGACTGCAATTTTAATTTTGGGCCGAGTTTCAGCTTGCATTGCCTGAACCAAGTTTGTTATGTGCTGAAACGCCGTTTTCTGGCATTTCAGGCTCTAACTTCAAAAATCAAGCAAAACACTTCTAACAATTTCAGATATGTTTCTCTGTGTTGCAAAATAGGTTTTATTCATGCACAGACTGCAATTTTAATTTTGGGCCGAGTTTCAGCTTGCATTGCCAGAACCAAGTTTGTTATGTGCTGAAACGCTGTTTTCTGACATTTCAGGCTCTAACTTCAAAAATCATGCAAAACACTTCTAACACCTTCAGATATGTTTCTCTGTGTTGCAAAATAGGTTTTATTCATGCACAGACTACAATTTTAATTTTTGGCCGAGTTTCAGCTTGCATTGCCTGAACCAAGTTTGTTATGTGCTGAAACGCCGTTTTCTGACATTTCAGGCTCTAACTTCAAAAATCATGCAAAACACTTCTAACACCTTCATATATGTTTCTCTGTGTTGCAAAATAGGTTTTATTCATGCACAGACTGCAATTTTAATTTTGGACCGAGTTTCAGCTTGCATTGCCAGAACCAAGTTTGTTAAGTGCTGAAACGCTGTTTTCTGACATTTCAGGCTCTAACTTCAAAAATCATGCAAAACACTTCTAACACCTTCAGATATGTTTCTCTGTGTTGCAAAATAGGTTTTATTCATGCACAGACTGCAGTTTTAATTTTAGACCGAGTTTCAGCTTGCATTGTCTGAACCAAGTTTGTTATGTGCTGAAACGCCTTTTTCTGAAATTTCAGGCTCTAACTTCAAAAATCATGCAAAACACTTCTAACACCTTCAGATATGTTTCTCTGTGTTGCAAAATAGGTTTTATTCATGCACAGACTGCAATTTTAATTTTGGACCGAGTTTCAGCTTGCATTGCCAGAACCAAGTTTGTTATGTGCTGAAAAGCCTTTTTCTGACATTTCAGGCTCTAACTTCAAAAATCATGCAAAACACTTCTAACACCTTCAGATATGTTTCTCTGTGTTGCAAAATAGGTTTTATTCATGCACAGACTGCAATTTTAATTTTGGACCGAGTTTCAGCTTGCACTGCCAGAACCAAGTTTGTTAAGTGCTGAAACGCTGTTTTCTGACATTTCAGGCTCTAACTTCAAAAATCATGCAAAACACTTCTAACACCTTCAGATATGTTTCTCTGTGTTGCAAAATAGGTTTTATTCATGCACAGACTGCAATTTTAATTTTGGACCGAGTTTCAGCTTGCATTGCCAGAACCAAGTTTGTTAAGTGCTGAAACGCTGTTTTCTGACATTTCAGGCTCTAACTTCAAAAATCATGCAAAACACTTCTAACACCTTCAGATATGTTTCTCTGTGTTGCAAAATAGGTTTTATTCATGCACAGACTGCAATTTTAATTTTGGGCCGAGTTTCAGCTTGCATTGCCTGAACCAAGTTTGTTATGTGCTGAAACGCCGTTTTCAGACTTTTCAGGCTCTAACTTCAAAAATCATGCAAAACACTTCTAACACCTTCAGATATGTTTCTCTGTGCTGCAAAATAGGTTTTATTCATGCACAGACTGCAATTTTAATTTTGGGCCGAGTTTCAGCTTGCATTGCCTGAACCGAGTTTGTTATGTGCTGAAACGCCGTTTTCTGACATTTCAGGCTCTAACTTCAAAAATCATGCAAAACACTTCTAACACCTTCAGATATGTTTCTCTGTGTTGCAAAATAGGTTTTATTCATGCACAGACTGCAATTTTAATTTTTGGCCGAGTTTCAGCTTACATTGCCAGAACCAAGTTTGTTAAGTGCTGAAACGCTGTTTTCTGACATTTCAGGCTCTAACTTCAAAAATCATGCAAAACACTTCTAACACCTTCAGATATGTTTCTCTGTGTTGCAAAATAGGTTTTATTCATGCACAGACTGCAATTTTAATTTTTGGCCGAGTTTCAGCTTGCATTGCCAGAACCAAGTTTGTTATGTGCTGATATGCCTTTTTCTGACATTTCAGGCTCTAACTTCAAAAATCATGCAAAACACTTCTAACACCTTCAGATATGTTTCTCTGTGTTGCAAAATAGGTTTTATTCATGCACAGACTGCAATTTTAATTTTTGGCCGAGTTTCAGCTTGCATTGCCTGAACCGAGTTTGTTATGTGCTGAAACGCCGTTTTCTGACATTTCAGGCTCTAACTTCAAAAATCATGCAAAACACTTCTAACACCTTCAGATATGTTTCTCTGTGTTGCAAAATAGGTTTTATTCATGCACAGACTGCAATTTTAATTTTGAGCCGAGTTTCAGCTTGCATTGCCTGAACCAAGTTTGTTATGTGCTGAAACGGCGTTTTCTGACATTTCAGGCTCTAACTTCAAAAATCATGCAAAACACTTCTAACACCTTCAGATATGTTTCTCTGTGTTGCAAAATAGGTTTTATTCATGCACAGGACTGCAATTTTAATTTTTGGCCGAGTTTCAGCTTGCATTGCCTGAACCGAGTTTGTTATGTGCTGAAACGCCGTTTTCTGACATTTCAGGCTCTAACTTCAAAATCATGCAAAACACTTCTAACACCTTCAGATATGTTTCTCTGTGTTGCAAAATAGGTTTTATTCATGCACAGACTGCAATTTTAATTTTTGGCCGAGTTTCAGCTTGCATTGCCAGAACCAAGTTTGTTATGTGCTAAAATGCCTTTTTCTGACATTTCAGGCTCTAACTTCAAAAATCATGCAAAACACTTCTAACACCTTCAGATATGTTTCTCTGTGTTGCAAAATAGGTTTTATTCATGCACAGACTGCAATTTTAATTTTGGACCGAGTTTCAGCTTGCATTGCCAGAACCAAGTTTGTTATGTGCTGAAAAGCCTTTTTCTGACATTTCAGGCTCTAACTTCAAAAATCATGCAAAACACTTCTAACACCTTCAGATATGTTTCTCTGTGCTGCAAAATAGGTTTTATTCATGCACAGACTGCAATTTTAATTTTGGGCCGAGTTTCAGCTTGCAATACCAGAACCAAGTTTGTTATGTGCTGAAACGCTGTTTTCTGACATTTCAGGCTCTAACTTCAAAAATCATGCAAAACACTTCTAACACCTTCAGATATGTTTCTCTGTGTTGCAAAATAGGTTTTATTCATGCACAGACTGCAATTTTAATTTTTGGCCGAGTTTCAGCTTGCATTGCCTGAACCAAGTTTGTTCTGCGCTGAAAGGCTGTTTTCTGACATTTCAGGCTCTAACTTCAAAAATCATGCAAAACACTTCTAACACCTTCAGATATGTTTCTCTGTGTTGCAAAATAGGTTTTATTCATGCACAGACTGCAATTTTAATTTTTGGCCGAGTTTCAGCTTGCATTGCCAGAACCAAGTTTGTTAAGTGCTGAAACGCTGTTTTCTGACATTTCAGGCTCTAACTTCAAAAATCATGCAAAACACTTCTAACACCTTCAGATATGTTTCTCTGTGTTGCAAAATAGGTTTTATTCATGCACAGACTGCAATTTTAATTTTGGACCGAGTTTCAGCTTGCATTGCCAGAACCAAGTTTGTTAAGTGCTGAAACGCTGTTTTCTGACATTTCAGGCTCTAACTTCAAAAATCATGCAAAACACTTCTAACACCTTCAGATATGTTTCTCTGTGTTGCAAAATAGGTTTTATTCATGCACAGACTGCAATTTTAATTTTATACCGAGTTTCAGCTTGCATTGCCTGAACCAAGTTTGTTCTGCGCTGAAAGGCTGTTTTCTGACATTTCAGGCTCTAACTTCAAAAATCATGCAAAACACTTCTAACACCTTCAGATATGTTTCTCTGTGTTGCAAAATAGGTTTTATTCATGCACAGACTGCAATTTTAATTTTGGGCCGAGTTTCAGCTTGCATTGCCTGAACCAAGTTTGTTATGTGCTGAAACGCCGTTTTCTGACATTTCAGGCTCTAACTTCAAAAATCATGCAAAACACTTCTAACACCTTCAGATATGTTTCTCTGTGTTGCAAAATAGGTTTTATTCATGCACAGACTGCAAGTTTTATTTTGGACCGAGTTTCAGCTTGCATTGCCAGAACCAAGTTTGTTATGTGCTGAAACGCCTTTTTCTGACATTTCAGGCTCTAACTTCAAAAATCATGCAAAACACTTCTAACACCTTCAGATATGTTTCTCTGTGTTGCAAAATAGGTTTTATTCATGCACAGACTGCAATTTTGATTTTGGATCGAGTTTCAGCTTGCATTGCCAGAACCAAGTTTGTTAAGTGCTGAAACGCTGTTTTCTGACATTTCAGGCTCTAACTTCAAAAATCATGCAAAACACTTCTAACACCTTCAGATATGTTTCTCTGTGTTGCAAAATAGGTTTTATTCATGCACAGACTGCAATTTTAATTTTGGGCCGAGTTTCAGCTTGCATTGCCTGAACCAAGTTTGTTATGTGCTGAAACGGCGTTTTCTGACATTTCAGGCTCTAACTTCAAAAATCATGCAAAACACTTCTAACACCTTCAGATATGTTTCTCTGTGTTGCAAAATAGGTTTTATTCATGCACAGACTGCAATTTTAATTTTGGGCCGAGTTTCAGCTTGCATTGCCTGAACCAAGTTTGTTATGTGCTGAAACGCCGTTTTCTGGCATTTCAGGCTCTAACTTCAAAAATCAAGCAAAACACTTCTAACAATTTCAGATATGTTTCTCTGTGTTGCAAAATAGGTTTTATTCATGCACAGACTGCAATTTTAATTTTGGGCCGAGTTTCAGCTTGCATTGCCAGAACCAAGTTTGTTATGTGCTGAAACGCTGTTTTCTGACATTTCAGGCTCTAACTTCAAAAATCATGCAAAACACTTCTAACACCTTCAGATATGTTTCTCTGTGTTGCAAAATAGGTTTTATTCATGCACAGACTACAATTTTAATTTTTGGCCGAGTTTCAGCTTGCATTGCCTGAACCAAGTTTGTTATGTGCTGAAACGCCGTTTTCTGACATTTCAGGCTCTAACTTCAAAAATCATGCAAAACACTTCTAACACCTTCAGATATGTTTCTCTGTGTTGCAAAATAGGTTTTATTCATGCACAGACTGCAATTTTAATTTTGGACCGAGTTTCAGCTTGCATTGCCAGAACCAAGTTTGTTAAGTGCTGAAACGCTGTTTTCTGACATTTCAGGCTCTAACTTCAAAAATCATGCAAAACACTTCTAACACCTTCAGATATGTTTCTCTGTGTTGCAAAATAGGTTTTATTCATGCACAGACTGCAGTTTTAATTTTAGACCGAGTTTCAGCTTGCATTGTCTGAACCAAGTTTGTTATGTGCTGAAACGCCTTTTTCTGAAATTTCAGGCTCTAACTTCAAAAATCATGCAAAACACTTCTAACACCTTCAGATATGTTTCTCTGTGTTGCAAAATAGGTTTTATTCATGCACAGACTGCAATTTTAATTTTGGACCGAGTTTCAGCTTGCATTGCCAGAACCAAGTTTGTTATGTGCTGAAAAGCCTTTTTCTGACATTTCAGGCTCTAACTTCAAAAATCATGCAAAACACTTCTAACACCTTCAGATATGTTTCTCTGTGTTGCAAAATAGGTTTTATTCATGCACAGACTGCAATTTTAATTTTGGACCGAGTTTCAGCTTGCACTGCCAGAACCAAGTTTGTTAAGTGCTGAAACGCTGTTTTCTGACATTTCAGGCTCTAACTTCAAAAATCATGCAAAACACTTCTAACACCTTCAGATATGTTTCTCTGTGTTGCAAAATAGGTTTTATTCATGCACAGACTGCAATTTTAATTTTGGACCGAGTTTCAGCTTGCATTGCCAGAACCAAGTTTGTTAAGTGCTGAAACGCTGTTTTCTGACATTTCAGGCTCTAACTTCAAAAATCATGCAAAACACTTCTAACACCTTCAGATATGTTTCTCTGTGTTGCAAAATAGGTTTTATTCATGCACAGACTGCAATTTTAATTTTGGGCCGAGTTTCAGCTTGCATTGCCTGAACCAAGTTTGTTATGTGCTGAAACGCCGTTTTCTGACATTTCAGGCTCTAACTTCAAAAATCATGCAAAACACTTCTAACACCTTCAGATATGTTTCTCTGTGCTGCAAAATAGGTTTTATTCATGCACAGACTGCAATTTTAATTTTGGGCCGAGTTTCAGCTTGCATTGCCTGAACCGAGTTTGTTATGTGCTGAAACGCCGTTTTCTGACATTTCAGGCTCTAACTTCAAAAATCATGCAAAACACTTCTAACACCTTCAGATATGTTTCTCTGTGTTGCAAAATAGGTTTTATTCATGCACAGACTGCAATTTTAATTTTTGGCCGAGTTTCAGCTTGCATTGCCAGAACCAAGTTTGTTAAGTGCTGAAACGCTGTTTTCTGACATTTCAGGCTCTAACTTCAAAAATCATGCAAAACACTTCTAACACCTTCAGATATGTTTCTCTGTGTTGCAAAATAGGTTTTATTCATGCACAGACTGCAATTTTAATTTTTGGCCGAGTTTCAGCTTGCATTGCCAGAACCAAGTTTGTTATGTGCTGATATGCCTTTTTCTGACATTTCAGGCTCTAACTTCAAAAATCATGCAAAACACTTCTAACACCTTCAGATATGTTTCTCTGTGTTGCAAAATAGGTTTTATTCATGCACAGACTGCAATTTTAATTTTTGGCCGAGTTTCAGCTTGCATTGCCTGAACCGAGTTTGTTATGTGCTGAAACGCCGTTTTCTGACATTTCAGGCTCTAACTTCAAAAATCATGCAAAACACTTCTAACACCTTCAGATATGTTTCTCTGTGTTGCAAAATAGGTTTTATTCATGCACAGACTGCAATTTTAATTTTTGGCCGAGTTTCAGCTTGCATTGCCAGAACCAAGTTTGTTATGTGCTGAAATGCCTTTTTCTGACATTTCAGGCTCTAACTTCAAAAATCATGCAAAACACTTCTAACACCTTCAGATATGTTTCTCTGTGTTGCAAAATAGGTTTTATTCATGCACAGACTGCAATTTTAATTTTGGACCGAGTTTCAGCTTGCATTGCCAGAACCAAGTTTGTTATGTGCTGAAAAGCCTTTTTCTGACATTTCAGGCTCTAACTTCAAAAATCATGCAAAACACTTCTAACACCTTCAGATATGTTTCTCTGTGTTGCAAAATAGGTTTTATTCATGCACAGACTGCAATTTTAATTTTGGGCCGAGTTTCACCTTGCATTGCCTGAACCAAGTTTGTTATGTGCTGAAACGCCGTTTTCTGACATTTCAGGCTCTAACTTCAAAAATCATGCAAAACACTTCTAACACCTTCAGATATGTTTCTCTGTGGTGCAAAATAGGTTTTATTCATGCACAGACTGCAATTTTAATTTTGGGCCGAGTTTCAGCTTGCAATACCAGAACCAAGTTTGTTATGTGCTGAAACGCTGTTTTCTGACATTTCAGGCTCTAACTTCAAAAATCATGCAAAACACTTCTAACACCTTCAGATATGTTTCTCTGTGTTGCAAAATAGGTTTTATTCATGCACAGACTGCAATTTTAATTTTTGGCCGAGTTTCAGCTTGCATTGCCTGAACCAAGTTTGTTATGTGCTGAAACGCCGTTTTCTGACATTTCAGGCTCTAACTTCAAAAATCATGCAAAACACTTCAAACACCTTCAGATATGTTTCTCTGTGTTGCAAAATAGGTTTTATTCATGCACAGACTGCAATTTTAATTTTGGACCGAGTTTCAGCTTGCATTGCCAGAACCAAGTTTGTTAAGTGCTGAAACGCTGTTTTCTGACATTTCAGGCTCTAACTTCAAAAATCATGCAAAACACTTCTAACACCTTCAGATATGTTTCTCTGTGTTGCAAAATAGGTTTTATTCATGCACAGACTGCAATTTTAATTTTAGACCGAGTTTCAGCTTGCATTGTCTGAACCAAGTTTGTTATGTGCTGAAACGCCTTTTTCTGACATTTCAGGCTCTAACTTCAAAAATCATGCAAAACACTTCTAACACCTTCAGATATGTTTCTCTGTGTTGCAAAATAGGTTTTATTCATGCACAGACTGCAATTTTAATTTTGGATCGAGTTTCAGCTTGCATTGCCAGAACCAAGTTTGTTAAGTGCTGAAACGCTGTTTTCTGACATTTCAGGCTCTAACTTCAAAAATCATGCAAAACACTTCTAACACCTTCAGATATGTTTCTCTGTGTTGCAAAATAGGTTTTATTCATGCACAGACTGCAATTTTAATTTTATACCGAGTTTCAGCTTGCATTGCCTGAACCAAGTTTGTTCTGCGCTGAAAGGCTGTTTTCTGACATTTCAGGCTCTAACTTAAAAAATCATGCAAAACACTTCTAACACCTCCAGATATGTTTCTCTGTGTTGCAAAATAGGTTTTATTCATGCACAGACTGCAATTTTAATTTTGGGCCGAGTTTCAGCTTGCATTGCCTGAACCAAGTTTGTTATGTGCTGAAACGCCGTTTTCTGATATTTCAGGCTCTAACTTCAAAAATCATGCAAAACACTTCTAACACCTTCAGATATGATTCTCTGTGTTGCAAAATAGGTTTTATTCATGCACAGACTGCAATTTTAATTTTTGGCCGAGTTTCAGCTTGCATTGCCTGAACCGAGTTTGTTATGTGCTGAAACGCCGTTTTCTGACATTTCAGGCTCTAACTTCAAAAATCATGCAAAACACTTCTAACACCTTCAAATATGTTTCTCTGTGTTGCAAAATAGGTTTTATTCATGCACAGACTGCAATTTTAATTTTTGGCCGAGTTTCAGCTTGCATTGCCAGAACCAAGTTTGTTATGTGCTGAAATGCCTTTTTCTGACATTTCAGGCTCTAACTTCAAAAATCATGCAAAACACTTCTAACACCTTCAAATATGTTTCTCTGTGTTGCAAAATAGGTTTTATTCATGCACAGACTGCAATTTTAATTTTGGGCCGAGTTTCAGCTTGCATTACCAGAACCAAGTTTGTCATGTGCTGAAACGCTGTTTTCTGACATTTCAGGCTCTAACTTCAAAAATCATGCAAAACACTTCTAACACCTTCAGATATGTTTCTCTGTGTTGCAAAATAGGTTTTATTCATGCACAGACTGCAATTTTAATTTTTGGCCGAGTTTCAGCTTGCATTGCCTGAACCGAGTTTGTTATGTGCTGAAACGCCGTTTTCTGACATTTCAGGCTCTAACTTCAAAAATCATGCAAAACACTTCTAACACCTTCAGATATGTTTCTCTGTGTTGCAAAATAGGTTTTATTCATGCACAGACTGCAATTTTAATTTTTGGCCGAGTTTCAGCTTGCATTGCCAGAACCAAGTTTGTTATGTGCTGAAATGCCTTTTTCTGACATTTCAGGCTCTAACTTCAAAAATCATGCAAAACACTTCTAACACCTTCAGATATGTTTCTCTGTGTTGCAAAATAGGTTTTATTCATGCACAGACTGCAATTTTAATTTTGGACCGAGTTTCAGCTTGCATTGCCAGAACCAAGTTTGTTATGTGCTGAAAAGCCTTTTTCTGACATTTCAGGCTCTAACTTCAAAAATCATGCAAAACACTTCTAACACCTTCAGATATGTTTCTCTGTGTTGCAAAATAGGTTTTATTCATGCACAGACTGCAATTTTAATTTTGGGCCGAGTTTCAGCTTGCATTGCCTGAACCAAGTTTGTTATGTGCTGAAACGCCGTTTTCTGACATTTCAGGCTCTAACTTCAAAAATCATGCAAAACACTTCTAACACCTTCAGATATGTTTCTCTGTGCTGCAAAATAGGTTTTATTCATGCACAGACTGCAATTTTAATTTTGGGCCGAGTTTCAGCTTGCATTACCAGAACCAAGTTTGTTATGTGCTGAAACGCTGTTTTCTGACATTTCAGGCTCTAACTTCAAAAATCATGCAAAACACTTCTAACACCTTCAGATATGCTTCTCTGTGTTGCAAAATAGGTTTTATTCATGCACAGACTGCAATTTTAATTTTTGGCCGAGTTTCAGCTTGCATTGCCAGAACCAAGTTTGTTATGTGCTGAAAAGCCTTTTTCTGACATTTCAGGCTCTAACTTCAAAAATCATGCAAAACACTTCTAACACCTTCAGATATGTTTCTCTGTGTTGCAAAATAGGTTTTATTCATGCACAGACTGCAATTTTAATTTTGGGCCGAGTTTCACCTTGCATTGCCTGAACCAAGTTTGTTATGTGCTGAAACGCCGTTTTCTGACATTTCAGGCTCTAACTTCAAAAATCATGCAAAACACTTCTAACACCTTCAGATATGTTTCTCTGTGCTGCAAAATAGGTTTTATTCATGCACAGACTGCAATTTTAATTTTGGGCCGAGTTTCAGCTTGCAATACCAGAACCAAGTTTGTTATGTGCTGAAACGCTGTTTTCTGACATTTCAGGCTCTAACTTCAAAAATCATGCAAAACACTTCTAACACCTTCAGATATGTTTCTCTGTGTTGCAAAATAGGTTTTATTCATGCACAGACTGCAATTTTAATTTTTGGCCGAGTTTCAGCTTGCATTGCCTGAACCAAGTTTGTTCTGCGCTGAAAGGCTGTTTTCTGACATTTCAGGCTCTAACTTCAAAAATCATGCAAAACACTTCTAACACCTTCAGATATGTTTCTCTGTGTTGCAAAATAGGTTTTATTCATGCACAGACTGCAATTTTAATTTTTGGCCGAGTTTCAGCTTGCATTGCCAGAACCAAGTTTGTTAAGTGCTGAAACGCTGTTTTCTGACATTTCAGGCTCTAACTTCAAAAATCATGCAAAACACTTCTAACACCTTCAGATATGTTTCTCTGTGTTGCAAAATAGGTTTTATTCATGCACAGACTGCAATTTTAATTTTGGACCGAGTTTCAGCTTGCATTGCCAGAACCAAGTTTGTTAAGTGCTGAAACGCTGTTTTCTGACATTTCAGGCTCTAACTTCAAAAATCATGCAAAACACTTCTAACACCTTCAGATATGTTTCTCTGTGTTGCAAAATAGGTTTTATTCATGCACAGACTGCAATTTTAATTTTATACCGAGTTTCAGCTTGCATTGCCTGAACCAAGTTTGTTCTGCGCTGAAAGGCTGTTTTCTGACATTTCAGGCTCTAACTTCAAAAATCATGCAAAACACTTCTAACACCTTCAGATATGTTTCTCTGTGTTGCAAAATAGGTTTTATTCATGCACAGACTGCAATTTTAATTTTGGGCCGAGTTTCAGCTTGCATTGCCTGAACCAAGTTTGTTATGTGCTGAAACGCCGTTTTCTGACATTTCAGGCTCTAACTTCAAAAATCATGCAAAACACTTCTAACACCTTCAGATATGTTTCTCTGTGTTGCAAAATAGGTTTTATTCATGCACAGACTGCAAGTTTTATTTTGGACCGAGTTTCAGCTTGCATTGCCAGAACCAAGTTTGTTATGTGCTGAAACGCCTTTTTCTGACATTTCAGGCTCTAACTTCAAAAATCATGCAAAACACTTCTAACACCTTCAGATATGTTTCTCTGTGTTGCAAAATAGGTTTTATTCATGCACAGACTGCAATTTTGATTTTGGATCGAGTTTCAGCTTGCATTGCCAGAACCAAGTTTGTTAAGTGCTGAAACGCTGTTTTCTGACATTTCAGGCTCTAACTTCAAAAATCATGCAAAACACTTCTAACACCTTCAGATATGTTTCTCTGTGTTGCAAAATAGGTTTTATTCATGCACAGACTGCAATTTTAATTTTGGGCCGAGTTTCAGCTTGCATTGCCTGAACCAAGTTTGTTATGTGCTGAAACGGCGTTTTCTGACATTTCAGGCTCTAACTTCAAAAATCATGCAAAACACTTCTAACACCTTCAGATATGTTTCTCTGTGTTGCAAAATAGGTTTTATTCATGCACAGACTGCAATTTTAATTTTGGGCCGAGTTTCAGCTTGCATTGCCTGAACCAAGTTTGTTATGTGCTGAAACGCCGTTTTCTGGCATTTCAGGCTCTAACTTCAAAAATCAAGCAAAACACTTCTAACAATTTCAGATATGTTTCTCTGTGTTGCAAAATAGGTTTTATTCATGCACAGACTGCAATTTTAATTTTGGGCCGAGTTTCAGCTTGCATTGCCAGAACCAAGTTTGTTATGTGCTGAAACGCTGTTTTCTGACATTTCAGGCTCTAACTTCAAAAATCATGCAAAACACTTCTAACACCTTCAGATATGTTTCTCTGTGTTGCAAAATAGGTTTTATTCATGCACAGACTACAATTTTAATTTTTGGCCGAGTTTCAGCTTGCATTGCCTGAACCAAGTTTGTTATGTGCTGAAACGCCGTTTTCTGACATTTCAGGCTCTAACTTCAAAAATCATGCAAAACACTTCTAACACCTTCAGATATGTTTCTCTGTGTTGCAAAATAGGTTTTATTCATGCACAGACTGCAATTTTAATTTTGGACCGAGTTTCAGCTTGCATTGCCAGAACCAAGTTTGTTAAGTGCTGAAACGCTGTTTTCTGACATTTCAGGCTCTAACTTCAAAAATCATGCAAAACACTTCTAACACCTTCAGATATGTTTCTCTGTGTTGCAAAATAGGTTTTATTCATGCACAGACTGCAGTTTTAATTTTAGACCGAGTTTCAGCTTGCATTGTCTGAACCAAGTTTGTTATGTGCTGAAACGCCTTTTTCTGAAATTTCAGGCTCTAACTTCAAAAATCATGCAAAACACTTCTAACACCTTCAGATATGTTTCTCTGTGTTGCAAAATAGGTTTTATTCATGCACAGACTGCAATTTTAATTTTGGACCGAGTTTCAGCTTGCATTGCCAGAACCAAGTTTGTTATGTGCTGAAAAGCCTTTTTCTGACATTTCAGGCTCTAACTTCAAAAATCATGCAAAACACTTCTAACACCTTCAGATATGTTTCTCTGTGTTGCAAAATAGGTTTTATTCATGCACAGACTGCAATTTTAATTTTGGACCGAGTTTCAGCTTGCACTGCCAGAACCAAGTTTGTTAAGTGCTGAAACGCTGTTTTCTGACATTTCAGGCTCTAACTTCAAAAATCATGCAAAACACTTCTAACACCTTCAGATATGTTTCTCTGTGTTGCAAAATAGGTTTTATTCATGCACAGACTGCAATTTTAATTTTGGACCGAGTTTCAGCTTGCATTGCCAGAACCAAGTTTGTTAAGTGCTGAAACGCTGTTTTCTGACATTTCAGGCTCTAACTTCAAAAATCATGCAAAACACTTCTAACACCTTCAGATATGTTTCTCTGTGTTGCAAAATAGGTTTTATTCATGCACAGACTGCAATTTTAATTTTGGGCCGAGTTTCAGCTTGCATTGCCTGAACCAAGTTTGTTATGTGCTGAAACGCCGTTTTCTGACATTTCAGGCTCTAACTTCAAAAATCATGCAAAACACTTCTAACACCTTCAGATATGTTTCTCTGTGCTGCAAAATAGGTTTTATTCATGCACAGACTGCAATTTTAATTTTGGGCCGAGTTTCAGCTTGCATTGCCTGAACCGAGTTTGTTATGTGCTGAAAAGCCGTTTTCTGACATTTCAGGCTCTAACTTCAAAAATCATGCAAAACACTTCTAACACCTTCAGATATGTTTCTCTGTGTTGCAAAATAGGTTTTATTCATGCACAGACTGCAATTTTAATTTTTGGCCGAGTTTCAGCTTGCATTGCCAGAACCAAGTTTGTTATGTGCTGATATGCCTTTTTCTGACATTTCAGGCTCTAACTTCAAAAATCATGCAAAACACTTCTAACACCTTCAGATATGTTTCTCTGTGTTGCAAAATAGGTTTTATTCATGCACAGACTGCAATTTTAATTTTGGACCGAGTTTCAGCTTGCATTGCCAGAACCAAGTTTGTTATGTGCTGAAAAGCCTTTTTCTGACATTTCAGGCTCTAACTTCAAAAATCATGCAAAACACTTCTAACACCTTCAGATATGTTTCTCTGTGTTGTAAAATAGGTTTTATTCATGCACAGACTGCAATTTTAATTTTAGACCGAGTTTCAGCTTGCATTGCCAGAACCAAGTTTGTTAAGTGCTGAAACGCTGTTTTCTGACATTTCAGGCTCTAACTTCAAAAATCATGCAAAACACTTCTAACACCTTCAGATATGTTTCTCTGTGTTGCAAAATAGGTTTTATTCATGCACAGACTGCAATTTTAATTTTGGACCGAGTTTCAGCTTGCATTGCCAGAACCAAGTTTGTTAAGTGCTGAAACGCTGTTTTCTGACATTTCAGGCTCTAACTTCAAAAATCATGCAAAACACTTCTAACACCTTCAGATATGTTTCTCTGTGTTGCAAAATAGGTTTTATTCATGCACAGACTGCAATTTTAATTTTGGGCCGAGTTTCAGCTTGCATTGCCTGAACCAAGTTTGTTATGTGCTGAAACGCCGTTTTCTGACATTTCAGGCTCTAACTTCAAAAATCATGCAAAACACTTCTAACACCTTCAGATATGTTTCTCTGTGCTGCAAAATAGGTTTTATTCATGCACAGACTGCAATTTTAATTTTGGGCCGAGTTTCAGCTTGCATTACCAGAACCAAGTTTGTTATGTGCTGAAACGCTGTTTTCTGACATTTCAGGCTCTAACTTCAAAAATCATGCAAAACACTTCTAACACCTTCAGATATGTTTCTCTGTGTTGCAAAATAGGTTTTATTCATGCACAGACTGCAATTTTAATTTTTGGCCGAGTTTCAGCTTGCATTGCCTGAACCGAGTTTGTTATGTGCTGAAACGCCGTTTTCTGACATTTCAGGCTCTAACTTCAAAAATCATGCAAAACACTTCTAACACCTTCAGATATGTTTCTCTGTGTTGCAAAATAGGTTTTATTCATGCACAGACTGCAATTTTAATTTTTGGCCGAGTTTCAGCTTGCATTGCCAGAACCAAGTTTGTTATGTGCTGAAATGCCTTTTTCTGACATTTCAGGCTCTAACTTCAAAAATCATGCAAAACACTTCTAACACCTTCAGATATGTTTCTCTGTGTTGTAAAATAGGTTTTATTCATGCACAGACTGCAATTTTAATTTTGGACCGAGTTTCAGCTTGCATTGCCAGAACCAAGTTTGTTATGTGCTGAAAAGCCTTTTTCTGACATTTCAGGCTCTAACTTCAAAAATCATGCAAAACACTTCTAACACCTTCAGATATGTTTCTCTGTGTTGCAAAATAGGTTTTATTCATGCACAGACTGCAATTTTAATTTTGGGCCGAGTTTCACCTTGCATTGCCTGAACCAAGTTTGTTATGTGCTGAAACGCCGTTTTCTGACATTTCAGGCTCTAACTTCAAAAATCATGCAAAACACTTCTAACACCTTCAGATATGTTTCTCTGTGCTGCAAAATAGGTTTTATTCATGCACAGACTGCAATTTTAATTTTGGGCCGAGTTTCAGCTTGCAATACCAGAACCAAGTTTGTTATGTGCTGAAACGCTGTTTTCTGACATTTCAGGCTCTAACTTCAAAAATCATGCAAAACACTTCTAACACCTTCAGATATGTTTCTCTGTGTTGCAAAATAGGTTTTATTCATGCACAGACTGCAATTTTAATTTTTGGCCGAGTTTCAGCTTGCATTGCCTGAACCAAGTTTGTTATGTGCTGAAACGCCGTTTTCTGACATTTCAGGCTCTAACTTCAAAAATCATGCAAAACACTTCTAACACCTTCAGATATGTTTCTCTGTGTTGCAAAATAGGTTTTATTCATGCACAGACTGCAATTTTAATTTTGGGCCGAGTTTCAGCTTGCATTGCCTGAACCAAGTTTGTTATGTGCTGAAACGCCGTTTTCTGACATTTCAGGCTCTAACTTCAAAAATCATGCAAAACACTTCTAACACCTTCAGATATGTTTCTCTGTGCTGCAAAATAGGTTTTATTCATGCACAGACTGCAATTTTAATTTTGGGCCGAGTTTCAGCTTGCATTGCCTGAACCGAGTTTGTTATGTGCTGAAACGCCGTTTTCTGACATTTCAGGCTCTAACTTCAAAAATCATGCAAAACACTTCTAACACCTTCAGATATGTTTCTCTGTGTTGCAAAATAGGTTTTATTCATGCACAGACTGCAATTTTAATTTTTGGCCGAGTTTCAGCTTGCATTACCAGAACCAAGTTTGTTATGTGCTGATATGCCTTTTTCTGACATTTCAGGCTCTAACTTCAAAAATCATGCAAAACACTTCTAACACCTTCAGACATGTTTCTCTGTGTTGCAAAATAGGTTTTATTCATGCACAGACTGCAATTTTAATTTTGGACCGAGTTTCAGCTTACATTGCCAGAACCAAGTTTGTTATGTGCTGAAAAGCCTTTTTCTGACATTTCAGGCTCTAACTTCAAAAATCATGCAAAACACTTCTAACACCTTCAGATATGTTTCTCTGTGTTGCAAAATAGGTTTTATTCATGCACAGACTGCAATTTTAATTTTAGACCGAGTTTCAGCTTGCATTGCCAGAACCAAGTTTGTTAAGTGCTGAAACGCTGTTTTCTGACATTTCAGGCTCTAACTTCAAAAATCATGCAAAACACTTCTAACACCTTCAGATATGTTTCTCTGTGTTGCAAAATAGGTTTTATTCATGCACAGACTGCAATTTTAATTTTGGACCGAGTTTCAGCTTGCATTGCCAGAACCAAGTTTGTTAAGTGCTGAAACGCTGTTTTCTGACATTTCAGGCTCTAACTTCAAAAATCATGCAAAACACTTCTAACACCTTCAGATATGTTTCTCTGTGTTGCAAAATAGGTTTTATTCATGCACAGACTGCAATTTTAATTTTGGGCCGAGTTTCAGCTTGCATTGCCTGAACCAAGTTTGTTATGTGCTGAAACGCCGTTTTCTGACATTTCAGGCTCTAACTTCAAAAATCATGCAAAACACTTCTAACACCTTCAGATATGTTTCTCTGTGCTGCAAAATAGGTTTTATTCATGCACAGACTGCAATTTTAATTTTGGGCCGAGTTTCAGCTTGCATTACCAGAACCAAGTTTGTTATGTGCTGAAACGCTGTTTTCTGACATTTCAGGCTCTAACTTCAAAAATCATGCAAAACACTTCTAACACCTTCAGATATGTTTCTCTGTGTTGCAAAATAGGTTTTATTCATGCACAGACTGCAATTTTAATTTTTGGCCGAGTTTCAGCTTGCATTGCCTGAACCGAGTTTGTTATGTGCTGAAACGCCGTTTTCTGACATTTCAGGCTCTAACTTCAAAAATCATGCAAAACACTTCTAACGCCTTCAGATATGTTTCTCTGTGTTGCAAAATAGGTTTTATTCATGCACAGACTGCAATTTTAATTTTTGGCCGAGTTTCAGCTTGCATTGCCAGAACCAAGTTTGTTATGTGCTGAAATGCCTTTTTCTGACATTTCAGGCTCTAACTTCAAAAATCATGCAAAACACTTCTAACACCTTCAGATATGTTTCTCTGTGTTGCAAAATAGGTTTTATTCATGCACAGACTGCAATTTTAATTTTGGACCGAGTTTCAGCTTGCATTGCCAGAACCAAGTTTGTTATGTGCTGAAAAGCCTTTTTCTGACATTTCAGGCTCTAACTTCAAAAATCATGCAAAACACTTCTAACACCTTCAGATATGTTTCTCTGTGTTGCAAAATAGGTTTTATTCATGCACAGACTGCAATTTTAATTTTGGGCCGAGTTTCACCTTGCATTGCCTGAACCAAGTTTGTTATGTGCTGAAACGCCGTTTTCTGACATTTCAGGCTCTAACTTCAAAAATCATGCAAAACACTTCTAACACCTTCAGATATGTTTCTCTGTGCTGCAAAATAGGTTTTATTCATGCACAGACTGCAATTTTAATTTTGGGCCGAGTTTCAGCTTGCAATACCAGAACCAAGTTTGTTATGTGCTGAAACGCTGTTTTCTGACATTTCAGGCTCTAACTTCAAAAATCATGCAAAACACTTCTAACACCTTCAGATATGTTTCTCTGTGTTGCAAAATAGGTTTTATTCATGCACAGACTGCAATTTTAATTTTTGGCCGAGTTTCAGCTTGCATTGCCTGAACCAAGTTTGTTATGTGCTGAAACGCCGTTTTCTGACATTTCAGGCTCTAACTTCAAAAATCATGCAAAACACTTCAAACACCTTCAGATATGTTTCTCTGTGTTGCAAAATAGGTTTTATTCATGCACAGACTGCAATTTTAATTTTGGACCGAGTTTCAGCTTGCATTGCCAGAACCAAGTTTGTTAAGTGCTGAAACGCTGTTTTCTGACATTTCAGGCTCTAACTTCAAAAATCATGCAAAACACTTCTAACACCTTCAGATATGTTTCTCTGTGTTGCAAAATAGGTTTTATTCATGCACAGACTGCAATTTTAATTTTAGACCGAGTTTCAGCTTGCATTGTCTGAACCAAGTTTGTTATGTGCTGAAACGCCTTTTTCTGACATTTCAGGCTCTAACTTCAAAAATCATGCAAAACACTTCTAACACCTTCAGATATGTTTCTCTGTGTTGCAAAATAGGTTTTATTCATGCACAGACTGCAATTTTAATTTTGGACCGAGTTTCAGCTTGCATTGCCAGAACCAAGTTTGTTAAGTGCTGAAACGCTGTTTTCTGACATTTCAGGCTCTAACTTCAAAAATCATGCAAAACACTTCTAACACCTTCAGATATGTTTCTCTGTGTTGCAAAATAGGTTTTATTCATGCACAGACTGCAATTTTAATTTTATACCGAGTTTCAGCTTGCATTGCCTGAACCAAGTTTGTTCTGCGCTGAAAGGCTGTTTTCTGACATTTCAGGCTCTAACTTAAAAAATCATGCAAAACACTTCTAACACCTTCAGATATGTTTCTCTGTGTTGCAAAATAGGTTTTATTCATGCACAGACTGCAATTTTAATTTTGGGCCGAGTTTCAGCTTGCATTGCCTGAACCAAGTTTGTTATTTGCTGAAACGCCGTTTTCTGACATTTCAGGCTCTAACTTCAAAAATCATGCAAAACACTTCTAACACCTTCAGATATGTTTCTCTGTGTTGCAAAATAGGTTTTATTCATGCACAGACTGCAATTTTAATTTTTGGCCGAGTTTCAGCTTGCATTGCCTGAACCGAGTTTGTTATGTGCTGAAACGCCGTTTTCTGACATTTCAGGCTCTAACTTCAAAAATCATGCAAAACACTTCTAACACCTTCAAATATGTTTCTCTGTGTTGCAAAATAGGTTTTATTCATGCACAGACTGCAATTTTAATTTTTGGCCGAGTTTCAGCTTGCATTGCCAGAACCAAGTTTGTTATGTGCTGAAATGCCTTTTTCTGACATTTCAGGCTCTAACTTCAAAAATCATGCAAAACACTTCTAACACCTTCAAATATGTTTCTCTGTGTTGCAAAATAGGTTTTATTCATGCACAGACTGCAATTTTAATTTTGGGCCGAGTTTCAGCTTGCATTACCAGAACCAAGTTTGTCATGTGCTGAAACGCTGTTTTCTGACATTTCAGGCTCTAACTTCAAAAATCATGCAAAACACTTCTAACACCTTCAGATATGTTTCTCTGTGTTGCAAAATAGGTTTTATTCATGCACAGACTGCAATTTTAATTTTTGGCCGAGTTTCAGCTTGCATTGCCTGAACCGAGTTTGTTATGTGCTGAAACGCCGTTTTCTGACATTTCAGGCTCTAACTTCAAAAATCATGCAAAACACTTCTAACACCTTCAGATATGTTTCTCTGTGTTGCAAAATAGGTTTTATTCATGCACAGACTGCAATTTTAATTTTGGACCGAGTTTCAGCTTGCATTGCCAGAACCAAGTTTGTTATGTGCTGAAAAGCCTTTTTCTGACATTTCAGGCTCTAACTTCAAAAATCATGCAAAACACTTCTAACACCTTCAGATATGTTTCTCTGTGTTGAAAAATAGGTTTTATTCATGCACAGACTGCAATTTTAATTTTGGGCCGAGTTTCACCTTGCATTGCCTGAACCAAGTTTGTTATGTGCTGAAACGCCGTTTTCTGACATTTCAGGCTCTAACTTCAAAAATCATGCAAAACACTTCTAACACCTTCAGATATGTTTCTCTGTGCTGCAAAATAGGTTTTATTCATGCACAGACTGCAATTTTAATTTTGGGCCGAGTTTCAGCTTGCAATACCAGAACCAAGTTTGTTATGTGCTGAAACGCTGTTTTCTGACATTTCAGGCTCTAACTTCAAAAATCATGCAAAACACTTCTAACAGCTTCAGATATGTTTCTCTGTGTTGCAAAATAGGTTTTATTCATGCACAGACTGCAATTTTAATTTTTGGCCGAGTTTCAGCTTGCATTGCCTGAACCAAGTTTGTTCTGCGCTGAAAGGCTGTTTTCTGACATTTCAGGCTCTAACTTCAAAAATCATGCAAAACACTTCTAACACCTTCAGATATGTTTCTCTGTGTTGCAAAATAGGTTTTATTCATGCACAGACTGCAATTTTAATTTTTGGCCGAGTTTCAGTTTGCATTGCCAGAACCAAGTTTGTTAAGTGCTGAAACGCTGTTTTCTGACATTTCAGGCTCTAACTTCAAAAATCATGCAAAACACTTCTAACACCTTCAGATATGTTTCTCTGTGTTGCAAAATAGGTTTTATTCATGCACAGACTGCAATTTTAATTTTGGACCGAGTTTCAGCTTGCATTGCCAGAACCAAGTTTGTTAAGTGCTGAAACGCTGTTTTCTGACATTTCAGGCTCTAACTTCAAAAATCATGCAAAACAACTCTAACACCTTCAGATATGTTTCTCTGTGTTGCAAAATAGGTTTTATTCATGCACAGACTGCAATTTTAATTTTATACCGAGTTTCAGCTTGCATTGCCTGAACCAAGTTTGTTCTGCGCTGAAAGGCTGTTTTCTGACATTTCAGGCTCTAACTTCAAAAATCATGCAAAACACTTCTAACACCTTCAGATATGTTTCTCTGTGTTGCAAAATAGGTTTTATTCATGCACAGACTGCAATTTTAATTTTGGGCCGAGTTTCAGCTTGCATTGCCTGAACCAAGTTTGTTATGTGCTGAAACGCCGTTTTCTGACATTTCAGGCTCTAACTTCAAAAATCATGCAAAACACTTCTAACACCTTCAGATATGTTTCTCTGTGTTGCAAAATAGGTTTTATTCATGCACAGACTGCAAGTTTTATTTTGGACCGAGTTTCAGCTTGCATTGCCAGAACCAAGTTTGTTATGTGCTGAAACGCCTTTTTCTGACATTTCAGGCTCTAACTTCAAAAATCATGCAAAACACTTCTAACACCTTCAGATATGTTTCTCTGTGTTGCAAAATAGGTTTTATTCATGCACAGACTGCAATTTTGATTTTGGATCGAGTTTCAGCTTGCATTGCCAGAACCAAGTTTGTTAAGTGCTGAAACGCTGTTTTCTGACATTTCAGGCTCTAACTTCAAAAATCATGCAAAACACTTCTAACACCTTCAGATATGTTTCTCTGTGTTGCAAAATAGGTTTTATTCATGCACAGACTGCAATTTTAATTTTGGGCCGAGTTTCAGCTTGCATTGCCTGAACCAAGTTTGTTATGTGCTGAAACGGCGTTTTCTGACATTTCAGGCTCTAACTTCAAAAATCATGCAAAACACTTCTAACACCTTCAGATATGTTTCTCTGTGTTGCAAAATAGGTTTTATTCATGCACAGACTGCAATTTTAATTTTGGGCCGAGTTTCAGCTTGCATTGCCTGAACCAAGTTTGTTATGTGCTGAAACGCCGTTTTCTGGCATTTCAGGCTCTAACTTCAAAAATCAAGCAAAACACTTCTAACAATTTCAGATATGTTTCTCTGTGTTGCAAAATAGGTTTTATTCATGCACAGACTGCAATTTTAATTTTGGGCCGAGTTTCAGCTTGCATTGCCAGAACCAAGTTTGTTATGTGCTGAAACGCTGTTTTCTGACATTTCAGGCTCTAACTTCAAAAATCATGCAAAACACTTCTAACACCTTCAGATATGTTTCTCTGTGTTGCAAAATAGGTTTTATTCATGCACAGACTGCAGTTTTAATTTTAGACCGAGTTTCAGCTTGCATTGCCTGAACCAAGTTTGTTATGTGCTGAAACGCCTTTTTCTGAAATTTCAGGCTCTAACTTCAAAAATCATGCAAAACACTTCTAACACCTTCAGATATGTTTCTCTGTGTTGCAAAATAGGTTTTATTCATGCACAGACTGCAATTTTAATTTTGGACCGAGTTTCAGCTTGCATTGCCAGAACCAAGTTTGTTATGTGCTGAAAAGCCTTTTTCTGACATTTCAGGCTCTAACTTCAAAAATCATGCAAAACACTTCTAACACCTTCAGATATGTTTCTCTGTGTTGCAAAATAGGTTTTATTCATGCACAGACTGCAATTTTAATTTTGGACCGAGTTTCAGCTTGCACTGCCAGAACCAAGTTTGTTAAGTGCTGAAACGCTGTTTTCTGACATTTCAGGCTCTAACTTCAAAAATCATGCAAAACACTTCTAACACCTTCAGATATGTTTCTCTGTGTTGCAAAATAGGTTTTATTCATGCACAGACTGCAATTTTAATTTTGGACCGAGTTTCAGCTTGCATTGCCAGAACCAAGTTTGTTAAGTGCTGAAACGCTGTTTTCTGACATTTCAGGCTCTAACTTCAAAAATCATGCAAAACACTTCTAACACCTTCAGATATGTTTCTCTGTGTTGCAAAATAGGTTTTATTCATGCACAGACTGCAATTTTAATTTTGGGCCGAGTTTCAGCTTGCATTGCCTGAACCAAGTTTGTTATGTGCTGAAACGCCGTTTTCTGACATTTCAGGCTCTAACTTCAAAAATCATGCAAAACACTTCTAACACCTTCAGATATGTTTCTCTGTGCTGCAAAATAGGTTTTATTCATGCACAGACTGCAATTTTAATTTTGGGCCGAGTTTCAGCTTGCATTGCCTGAACCGAGTTTGTTATGTGCTGAAACGCCGTTTTCTGACATTTCAGGCTCTAACTTCAAAAATCATGCAAAACACTTCTAACACCTTCAGATATGTTTCTCTGTGTTGCAAAATAGGTTTTATTCATGCACAGACTGCAATTTTAATTTTTGGCCGAGTTTCAGCTTGCATTGCCAGAACCAAGTTTGTTATGTGCTGATATGCCTTTTTCTGACATTTCAGGCTCTAACTTCAAAAATCATGCAAAACACTTCTAACACCTTCAGATATGTTTCTCTGTGTTGCAAAATAGGTTTTATTCATGCACAGACTGCAATTTTAATTTTGGACCGAGTTTCAGCTTGCATTGCCAGAACCAAGTTTGTTATGTGCTGAAAAGCCTTTTTCTGACATTTCAGGCTCTAACTTCAAAAATCATGCAAAACACTTCTAACACCTTCAGATATGTTTCTCTGTGTTGCAAAATAGGTTTTATTCATGCACAGACTGCAATTTTAATTTTAGACCGAGTTTCAGCTTGCATTGCCAGAACCAAGTTTGTTAAGTGCTGAAACGCTGTTTTCTGACATTTCAGGCTCTAACTTCAAAAATCATGCAAAACACTTCTAACACCTTCAGATATGTTTCTCTGTGTTGCAAAATAGGTTTTATTCATGCACAGACTGCAATTTTAATTTTGGACCGAGTTTCAGCTTGCATTGCCAGAACCAAGTTTGTTAAGTGCTGAAACGCTGTTTTCTGACATTTCAGGCTCTAACTTCAAAAATCATGCAAAACACTTCTAACACCTTCAGATATGTTTCTCTGTGTTGCAAAATAGGTTTTATTCATGCACAGACTGCAATTTTAATTTTGGGCCGAGTTTCAGCTTGCATTGCCTGAACAAAGTTTGTTATGTGCTGAAACGCCGTTTTCTGACATTTCAGGCTCTAACTTCAAAAATCATGCAAAACACTTCTAACACCTTCAGATATGTTTCTCTGTGCTGCAAAATAGGTTTTATTCATGCACAGACTGCAATTTTAATTTTGGGCCGAGTTTCAGCTTGCATTACCAGAACCAAGTTTGTTATGTGCTGAAACGCTGTTTTCTGACATTTCAGGCTCTAACTTCAAAAATCATGCAAAACACTTCTAACACCTTCAGATATGTTTCTCTGTGTTGCAAAATAGGTTTTATTCATGCACAGACTGCAATTTTAATTTTTGGCCGAGTTTCAGCTTGCATTGCCTGAACCGAGTTTGTTATGTGCTGAAACGCCGTTTTCTGACATTTCAGGCTCTAACTTCAAAAATCATGCAAAACACTTCTAACACCTTCAGATATGTTTCTCTGTGTTGCAAAATAGGTTTTATTCATGCACAGACTGCAATTTTAATTTTTGGCCGAGTTTCAGCTTGCATTGCCAGAACCAAGTTTGTTATGTGCTGAAATGCCTTTTTCTGACATTTCAGGCTCTAACTTCAAAAATCATGCAAAACACTTCTAACACCTTCAGATATGTTTCTCTGTGTTGCAAAATAGGTTTTATTCATGCACAGACTGCAATTTTAATTTTGGACCGAGTTTCAGCTTGCATTGCCAGAACCAAGTTTGTTATGTGCTGAAAAGCCTTTTTCTGACATTTCAGGCTCTAACTTCAAAAATCATGCAAAACACTTCTAACACCTTCAGATATGTTTCTCTGTGTTGCAAAATAGGTTTTATTCATGCACAGACTGCAATTTTAATTTTGGGCCGAGTTTCACCTTGCATTGCCTGAACCAAGTTTGTTATGTGCTGAAACGCCGTTTTCTGACATTTCAGGCTCTAACTTCAAAAATCATGCAAAACACTTCTAACACCTTCAGATATGTTTCTCTGTGCTGCAAAATAGGTTTTATTCATGCACAGACTGCAATTTTAATTTTGGGCCGAGTTTCAGCTTGCAATACCAGAACCAAGTTTGTTATGTGCTGAAACGCTGTTTTCTGACATTTCAGGCTCTAACTTCAAAAATCATGCAAAACACTTCTAACACCTTCAGATATGTTTCTCTGTGTTGCAAAATAGGTTTTATTCATGCACAGACTGCAATTTTAATTTTTGGCCGAGTTTCAGCTTGCATTGCCTGAACCAAGTTTGTTATGTGCTGAAACGCCGTTTTCTGACATTTCAGGCTCTAACTTCAAAAATCATGCAAAACACTTCAAACACCTTCAGATATGTTTCTCTGTGTTGCAAAATAGGTTTTATTCATGCACAGACTGCAATTTTAATTTTGGACCGAGTTTCAGCTTGCATTGCCAGAACCAAGTTTGTTAAGTGCTGAAACGCTGTTTTCTGACATTTCAGGCTCTAACTTCAAAAATCATGCAAAACACTTCTAACACCTTCAGATATGTTTCTCTGTGTTGCAAAATAGGTTTTATTCATGCACAGACTGCAATTTTAATTTTGGACCGAGTTTCAGCTTGCATTGCCAGAACCAAGTTTGTTAAGTGCTGAAACGCTGTTTTCTGACATTTCAGGCTCTAACTTCAAAAATCATGCAAAACACTTCTAACACCTTCAGATATGTTTCTCTGTGTTGCAAAATAGGTTTTATTCATGCACAGACTGCAATTTTAATTTTATACCGAGTTTCAGCTTGCATTGCCTGAACCAAGTTTGTTCTGCGCTGAAAGGCTGTTTTCTGACATTTCAGGCTCTAACTTAAAAAATCATGCAAAACACTTCTAACACCTTCAGATATGTTTCTCTGTGTTGCAAAATAGGTTTTATTCATGCACAGACTGCAATTTTAATTTTGGGCCGAGTTTCAGCTTGCATTGCCTGAACCAAGTTTGTTATGTGCTGAAACGCCGTTTTCTGACATTTCAGGCTCTAACTTCAAAAATCATGCAAAACACTTCTAACACCTTCAGATATGTTTCTCTGTGTTGCAAAATAGGTTTTATTCATGCACAGACTGCAATTTTAATTTTTGGCCGAGTTTCAGCTTGCATTGCCTGAACCGAGTTTGTTATGTGCTGAAACGCCGTTTTCTGACATTTCAGGCTCTAACTTCAAAAATCATGCAAAACACTTCTAACACCTTCAAATATGTTTCTCTGTGTTGCAAAATAGGTTTTATTCATGCACAGACTGCAATTTTAATTTTTGGCCGAGTTTCAGCTTGCATTGCCAGAACCAAGTTTGTTATGTGCTGAAATGCCTTTTTCTGACATTTCAGGCTCTAACTTCAAAAATCATGCAAAACACTTCTAACACCTTCAAATATGTTTCTCTGTGTTGCAAAATAGGTTTTATTCATGCACAGACTGCAATTTTAATTTTGGGCCGAGTTTCAGCTTGCATTACCAGAACCAAGTTTGTCATGTGCTGAAACGCTGTTTTCTGACATTTCAGGCTCTAACTTCAAAAATCATGCAAAACACTTCTAACACCTTCAGATATGTTTCTCTGTGTTGCAAAATAGGTTTTATTCATGCACAGACTGCAATTTTAATTTTTGGCCGAGTTTCAGCTTGCATTGCCTGAACCGAGTTTGTTATGTGCTGAAACGCCGTTTTCTGACATTTCAGGCTCTAACTTCAAAAATCATGCAAAACACTTCTAACACCTTCAGATATGTTTCTCTGTGTTGCAAAATAGGTTTTATTCATGCACAGACTGCAATTTTAATTTTTGGCCGAGTTTCAGCTTGCATTGCCAGAACCAAGTTTGTTATGTGCTGAAATGCCTTTTTCTGACATTTCAGGCTCTAACTTCAAAAATCATGCAAAACACTTCTAACACCTTCAGATATGTTTCTCTGTGTTGCAAAATAGGTTTTATTCATGCACAGACTGCAATTTTAATTTTGGACCGAGTTTCAGCTTGCATTGCCAGAACCAAGTTTGTTATGTGCTGAAAAGCCTTTTTCTGACATTTCAGGCTCTAACTTCAAAAATCATGCAAAACACTTCTAACACCTTCAGATATGTTTCTCTGTGTTGCAAAATAGGTTTTATTCATGCACAGACTGCAATTTTTAATTTTGGGCCGAGTTTCACCTTGCATTGCCTGAACCAAGTTTGTTATGTGCTGAAACGCCGTTTTCTGACATTTCAGGCTCTAACTTCAAAAATCATGCAAAACACTTCTAACACCTTCAGATATGTTTCTCTGTGCTGCAAAATAGGTTTTATTCATGCACAGACTGCAATTTTAATTTTGGGCCGAGTTTCAGCTTGCAATACCAGAACCAAGTTTGTTATGTGCTGAAACGCTGTTTTCTGACATTTCAGGCTCTAACTTCAAAAATCATGCAAAACACTTCTAACACCTTCAGATATGTTTCTCTGTGTTGCAAAATAGGTTTTATTCATGCACAGACTGCAATTTTAATTTTTGGCCGAGTTTCAGCTTGCATTGCCTGAACCAAGTTTGTTATGTGCTGAAACGCCGTTTTCTGACATTTCAGGCTCTAACTTCAAAAATCATGCAAAACACTTCAAACACCTTCAGATATGTTTCTCTGTGTTGCAAAATAGGTTTTATTCATGCACAGACTGCAATTTTAATTTTGGACCGAGTTTCAGCTTGCATTGCCAGAACCAAGTTTGTTAAGTGCTGAAACGCTGTTTTCTGACATTTCAGGCTCTAACTTCAAAAATCATGCAAAACACTTCTAACACCTTCAGATATGTTTCTCTGTGTTGCAAAATAGGTTTTATTCATGCACAGACTGCAATTTTAATTTTAGACCGAGTTTCAGCTTGCATTGTCTGAACCAAGTTTGTTATGTGCTGAAACGCCTTTTTCTGACATTTCAGGCTCTAACTTCAAAAATCATGCAAAACACTTCTAACACCTTCAATTATGTTTCTCTGTGTTGCAAAATAGGTTTTATTCATGCACAGACTGCAATTTTAATTTTATACCGAGTTTCAGCTTGCATTGCCTGAACCAAGTTTGTTCTGCGCTGAAAGGCTGTTTTCTGACATTTCAGGCTCTAACTTAAAAAATCATGCAAAACACTTCTAACACCTTCAGATATGTTTCTCTGTGTTGCAAAATAGGTTTTATTCATGCACAGACTGCAATTTTAATTTTGGGCCGAGTTTCAGCTTGCATTGCCTGAACCAAGTTTGTTATGTGCTGAAACGCCGTTTTCTGACATTTCAGGCTCTAACTTCAAAAATCATGCAAAACACTTCTAACACCTTCAGATATGTTTCTCTGTGTTGCAAAATAGGTTTTATTCATGCACAGACTGCAATTTTAATTTTTGGCCGAGTTTCAGCTTGCATTGCCTGAACCGAGTTTGTTATGTGCTGAAACGCCGTTTTCTGACATTTCAGGCTCTAACTTCAAAAATCATGCAAAACACTTCTAACACCTTCAAATATGTTTCTCTGTGTTGCAAAATAGGTTTTATTCATGCACAGACTGCAATTTTAATTTTTGGCCGAGTTTCAGCTTGCATTGCCAGAACCAAGTTTGTTATGTGCTGAAATGCCTTTTTCTGACATTTCAGGCTCTAACTTCAAAAATCATGCAAAACACTTCTAACACCTTCAAATATGTCTCTGTGTTGCAAAATAGGTTTTATTCATGCACAGACTGCAATTTTAATTTTGGGCCGAGTTTCAGCTTGCATTACCAGAACCAAGTTTGTCATGTGCTGAAACGCTGTTTTCTGACATTTCAGGCTCTAACTTCAAAAATCATGCAAAACACTTCTAACACCTTCAGATATGTTTCTCTGTGTTGCAAAATAGGTTTTATTCATGCACAGACTGCAATTTTAATTTTTGGCCGAGTTTCAGCTTGCATTGCCTGAACCGAGTTTGTTATGTGCTGAAACGCCGTTTTCTGACATTTCAGGCTCTAACTTCAAAAATCATGCAAAACACTTCTAACACCTTCAGATATGTTTCTCTGTGTTGCAAAATAGGTTTTATTCATGCACAGACTGCAATTTTAATTTTTGGCCGAGTTTCAGCTTGCATTGCCAGAACCAAGTTTGTTATGTGCTGAAATGCCTTTTTCTGACATTTCAGGCTCTAACTTCAAAAATCATGCAAAACACTTCTAACACCTTCAGATATGTTTCTCTGTGTTGCAAAATAGGTTTTATTCATGCACAGACTGCAATTTTAATTTTGGACCGAGTTTCAGCTTGCATTGCCAGAACCAAGTTTGTTATGTGCTGAAAAGCCTTTTTCTGACATTTCAGGCTCTAACTTCAAAAATCATGCAAAACACTTCTAACACCTTCAGATATGTTTCTCTGTGTTG
This sequence comes from Garra rufa, assembly GCF_049309525.1. Classification (NCBI taxonomy): domain Eukaryota; kingdom Metazoa; phylum Chordata; class Actinopteri; order Cypriniformes; family Cyprinidae; genus Garra; species Garra rufa. The sequence continues at coordinate 2,499,847 of NW_027394278.1, read as the reverse complement.
CAAAATAGGTTTTATTCATGCACAGACTGCAATTTTTAATTTTGGGCCGAGTTTCACCTTGCATTGCCTGAACCAAGTTTGTTATGTGCTGAAACGCCGTTTTCTGACATTTCAGGCTCTAACTTCAAAAATCATGCAAAACACTTCTAACACCTTCAGATATGTTTCTCTGTGTTGCAAAATAGGTTTTATTCATGCACAGACTGCAATTTTAATTTTTGGCCGAGTTTCAGCTTGCATTGCCTGAACCAAGTTTGTTATGTGCTGAAACGCCGTTTTCTGACATTTCAGGCTCTAACTTCAAAAATCATGCAAAACACTTCAAACACCTTCAGATATGTTTCTCTGTGTTGCAAAATAGGTTTTATTCATGCACAGACTGCAATTTTAATTTTGGACCGAGTTTCAGCTTGCATTGCCAGAACCAAGTTTGTTAAGTGCTGAAACGCTGTTTTCTGACATTTCAGGCTCTAACTTCAAAAATCATGCAAAACACTTCTAACACCTTCAGATATGTTTCTCTGTGTTGCAAAATAGGTTTTATTCATGCACAGACTGCAATTTTAATTTTAGACCGAGTTTCAGCTTGCATTGTCTGAACCAAGTTTGTTATGTGCTGAAACGCCTTTTTCTGACATTTCAGGCTCTAACTTCAAAAATCATGCAAAACACTTCTAACACCTTCAGATATGTTTCTCTGTGTTGCAAAATAGGTTTTATTCATGCACAGACTGCAAGTTTTATTTTGGACCGAGTTTCAGCTTGCATTGCCAGAACCAAGTTTGTTATGTGCTGAAACGCCTTTTTCTGACATTTCAGGCTCTAACTTCAAAAATCATGCAAAACACTTCTAACACCTTCAGATATGTTTCTCTGTGTTGCAAAATAGGTTTTATTCATGCACAGACTGCAATTTTAATTTTGGGCCGAGTTTCAGCTTGCATTGCCTGAACCAAGTTTGTTATGTGCTGAAACGGCGTTTTCTGACATTTCAGGCTCTAACTTCAAAAATCATGCAAAACACTTCTAACACCTTCAGATATGTTTCTCTGTGTTGCAAAATAGGTTTTATTCATGCACAGACTGCAATTTTAATTTTGGGCCGAGTTTCAGCTTGCATTGCCTGAACCAAGTTTGTTATGTGCTGAAACGCCGTTTTCTGGCATTTCAGGCTCTAACTTCAAAAATCATGCAAAACACTTCTAACACCTTCAGATATGTTTCTCTGTTTTGCAAAATAGGTTTTATTCATGCACAGACTGCAATTTTAATTTTGGGCCGAGTTTCAGCTTGCATTGCCAGAACCAAGTTTGTTATGTGCTGAAACGCTGTTTTCTGACATTTCAGGCTCTAACTTCAAAAATCATGCAAAACACTTCTAACACCTTCAGATATGTTTCTCTGTGTTGCAAAATAGGTTTTATTCATGCACAGACTGCAATTTTAATTTTTGGCCGAGTTTCAGCTTGCATTGCCTGAACCAAGTTTGTTATGTGCTGAAACGCCGTTTTCTGACATTTCAGGCTCTAACTTCAAAAATCATGCAAAACACTTCTAACACCTTCAGATATGCTTCTCTGTGTTGCAAAATAGGTTTTATTCATGCACAGACTGCAATTTTTATTTTGGACCGAGTTTCAGCTTGCATTGCCAGAACCAAGTTTGTTATGTGCTGAAACGCCATTTTCTGACATTTCAGGCTCTAACTTCAAAAATCATGCAAAACACTTCTAACACCTTCAGATATGTTTCTCTGTGTTGCAAAATAGGTTTTATTCATGCACAGACTGCAATTTTAATTTTGGACCGAGTTTCAGCTTGCATTGCCAGAACCAAGTTTGTTAAGTGCTGAAACGCTGTTTTCTGACATTTCAGGCTCTAACTTCAAAAATCATGCAAAACACTTCTAACACCTTCAGATATGTTTCTCTGTGTTGCAAAATAGGTTTTATTCATGCACAGACTGCAATTTTAATTTTAGACCGAGTTTCAGCTTGCATTGTCTGAACCAAGTTTGTTATGTGCTGAATCGCCTTTTTCTGAAATTTCAGGCTCTAACTTCAAAAATCATGCAAAACACTTCTAACACCTTCAGATATGTTTCTCTGTGTTGCAAAATAGGTTTTATTCATGCACAGACTGCAATTTCAATTTTGGACCGAGTTTCAGCTTGCATTGCCAGAACCAAGTTTGTTATGTGCTGAAAAGCCTTTTTCTGACATTTCAGGCTCTAACTTCAAAAATCATGCAAAACACTTCTAACACCTTCAGATATGTTTCTCTGTGTTGCAAAATAGGTTTTATTCATGCACAGACTGCAATTTTAATTTTGGACCGAGTTTCAGCTTGCATTGCCAGAACCAAGTTTGTTAAGTGCTGAAACGCTGTTTTCTGACATTTCAGGCTCTAACTTCAAAAATCATGCAAAACACTTCTAACACCTTCAGATATGTTTCTCTGTGTTGCAAAATAGGTTTTATTCATGCACAGACTGCAATTTTAATTTTATACCGAGTTTCAGCTTGCATTGCCTGAACCAAGTTTGTTCTGCGCTGAAAGGCTGTTTTCTGACATTTCAGGCTCTAACTTCAAAAATCATGCAAAACACTTCTAACATCTTCAGATATGTTTCTCTGTGTTGCAAAATAGGTTTTATTCATGCACAGACTGCAATTTTAATTTTGGGCCGAGTTTCAGCTTGCATTGCCTGAACCAAGTTTGTTATGTGCTGAAACGCCGTTTTCTGACATTTCAGGCTCTAACTTCAAAAATCATGCAAAACACTTCTAACACCTTCAGATATGTTTCTCTGTGTTGCAAAATAGGTTTTATTCATGCACAGACTGCAAGTTTTATTTTGGACCGAGTTTCAGCTTGCATTGCCAGAACCAAGTTTGTTATGTGCTGAAACGCCTTTTTCTGACATTTCAGGCTCTAACTTCAAAAATCATGCAAAACACTTCTAACACCTTCAGATATGTTTCTCTGTGTTGCAAAATAGATTTTATTCATGCACAGACTGCAATTTTGATTTTGGACCGAGTTTCAGCTTGCATTGCCAGAACCAAGTTTGTTAAGTGCTGAAACGCTGTTTTCTGACATTTCAGGCTCTAACTTCAAAAATCATGCAAAACGCTTCTAACACCTTCAGATATGTTTCTCTGTGTTGCAAAATAGGTTTTATTCATGCACAGACTGCAATTTTAATTTTGGGCCGAGTTTCAGCTTGCATTGCCTGAACCAAGTTTGTTATGTGCTGAAACGCCGTTTTCTGACATTTCAGGCTCTAACTTCAAAAATCATGCAAAACACTTCTAACACCTTCAGATATGTTTCTCTGTGTTGCAAAATAGGTTTTATTCATGCACAGACTGCAATTTTAATTTTGGGCCGAGTTTCAGCTTGCATTGCCTGAACCAAGTTTGTTATGTGCTGAAACGCCGTTTTCTGACATTTCAGGCTCTAACTTCAAAAATCATGCAAAACACTTCTAACACCTTCAGATATGCTTCTCTGTGTTGCAAAATAGGTTTTATTCATGCACAGACTGCAATTTTAATTTTAGACCGAGTTTCAGCTTGCATTGTCTGAACCAAGTTTGTTATGTGCTGAAACGCCTTTTTCTAAAATTTCAGACTCTAACTTCAAAAATCATGCAAAACACTTCTAACACCTTCAGATATGTTTCTCTGTGTTGCAAAATAGGTTTTATTCATGCACAGACTGCAATTTTAATTTTGGACCGAGTTTCAGCTTGCATTGCCAGAACCAAGTTTGTTATGTGCTGAAAAGCCTTTTTCTGACATTTCAGGCTCTAACTTCAAAAATCATGCAAAACACTTCTAACACCTTCAGATATGTTTCTCTGTGTTGCAAAATAGGTTTTATTCATGCACAGACTGCAATTTTAATTTTGGACCGAGTTTCAGCTTGCACTGCCAGAACCAAGTTTGTTAAGTGCTGAAACGCTGTTTTCTGACATTTCAGGCTCTAACTTCAAAAATCATGCAAAACACTTCTAACACCTTCAGATATGTTTCTCTGTGTTGCAAAATAGGTTTTATTCATGCACAGACTGCAATTTTAATTTTAGACGGAGTTTCAGCTTGCATTGCCAGAACCAAGTTTGTTAAGTGCTGAAACGCTGTTTTCTGACATTTCAGGCTCTAACTTCAAAAATCATGCAAAACACTTCTAACACCTTCAGATATGTTTCTCTGTGTTGCAAAATAGGTTTTATTCATGCACAGACTGCAATTTTAATTTTGGGCCGAGTTTCAGCTTGCATTGCCTGAACCAAGTTTGTTATGTGCTGAAACGCCGTTTTCTGACATTTCAGGCTCTAACTTCAAAAATCATGCAAAACACTTCTAACACCTTCAGATATGTTTCTCTGTGCTGCAAAATAGGTTTTATTCATGCACAGACTGCAATTTTAATTTTGGGCCGAGTTTCAGCTTGCATTACCAGAACCAAGTTTGTTATGTGCTGAAACGCTGTTTTCTGACATTTCAGGCTCTAACTTCAAAAATCATGCAAAACACTTCTAACACCTTCAGATATGTTTCTCTGTGTTGCAAAATAGGTTTTATTCATGCACAGACTGCAATTTTAATTTTTGGCCGAGTTTCAGCTTGCATTGCCTGAACCGAGTTTGTTATGTGCTGAAACGCCGTTTTCTGACATTTCAGGCTCTAACTTCAAAAATCATGCAAAACACTTCTAACACCTTCAGATATGTTTCTCTGTGTTGCAAAATAGGTTTTATTCATGCACAGACTGCAATTTTAATTTTTGGCCGAGTTTCAGCTTGCATTGCCAGAACCAAGTTTGTTATGTGCTAAAATGCCTTTTTCTGACATTTCAGGCTCTAACTTCAAAAATCATGCAAAACACTTCTAACACCTTCAGATATGTTTCTCTGTGTTGCAAAATAGGTTTTATTCATGCACAGACTGCAATTTTAATTTTGGACCGAGTTTCAGCTTGCATTGCCAGAACCAAGTTTGTTATGTGCTGAAAAGCCTTTTTCTGACATTTCAGGCTCTAACTTCAAAAATCATGCAAAACACTTCTAACACCTTCAGATATGTTTCTCTGTGTTGCAAAATAGGTTTTATTCATGCACAGACTGCAATTTTAATTTTGGGCCGAGTTTCACCTTGCATTGCCTGAACCAAGTTTGTTATGTGCTGAAACGCCGTTTTCTGACATTTCAGGCTCTAACTTCAAAAATCATGCAAAACACTTCTAACACCTTCAGATATGTTTCTCTGTGCTGCAAAATAGGTTTTATTCATGCACAGACTGCAATTTTAATTTTGGGCCGAGTTTGAGCTTGCAATACCAGAACCAAGTTTGTTATGTGCTGAAACGCTGTTTTCTGACATTTCAGGCTCTAACTTCAAAAATCATGCAAAACACTTCTAACACCTTCAGATATGTTTCTCTGTGTTGCAAAATAGGTTTTATTCATGCACAGACTGCAATTTTAATTTTGGACCGAGTTTCAGCTTGCATTGCCAGAACCAAGTTTGTTAAGTGCTGAAACGCTGTTTTCTGACATTTCAGGCTCTAACTTCAAAAATCATGCAAAACACTTCTAACACCTTCAGATATGTTTCTCTGTGTTGCAAAATAGGTTTTATTCATGCACAGACTGCAATTTTAATTTTATACCGAGTTTCAGCTTGCATTGCCTGAACCAAGTTTGTTCTGCGCTGAAAGGCTGTTTTCTGACATTTCAGGCTCTAACTTCAAAAATCATGCAAAACACTTCTAACACCTTCAGATATGTTTCTCTGTGTTGCAAAATAGGTTTTATTCATGCACAGACTGCAATTTTAATTTTGGGCCGAGTTTCAGCTTGCATTGCCTGAACCAAGTTTGTTATGTGCTGAAACGCCGTTTTCTGACATTTCAGGCTCTAACTTCAAAAATCATGCAAAACACTTCTAACACCTTCAGATATGTTTCTCTGTGCTGCAAAATAGGTTTTATTCATGCACAGACTGCAATTTTAATTTTGGGCCGAGTTTCAGCTTGCATTACCAGAACCAAGTTTGTTATGTGCTGAAACGCTGTTTTCTGACATTTCAGGCTCTAACTTCAAAAATCATGCAAAACACTTCTAACACCTTCAGATATGTTTCTCTGTGTTGCAAAATAGGTTTTATTCATGCACAGACTGCAATTTTAATTTTTGGCCGAGTTTCAGATTGCATTGCCTGAACCGAGTTTGTTATGTGCTGAAACGCCGTTTTCTGACATTTCAGGCTCTAACTTCAAAAATCATGCAAAACACTTCTAACACCTTCAGATATGTTTCTCTGTGTTGCAAAATAGGTTTTATTCATGCACAGACTGCAATTTTAATTTTTGGCCGAGTTTCAGCTTGCATTGCCAGAACCAAGTTTGTTATGTGCTAAAATGCCTTTTTCTGACATTTCAGGCTCTAACTTCAAAAATCATGCAAAACACTTCTAACACCTTCAGATATGTTTCTCTGTGTTGCAAAATAGGTTTTATTCATGCACAGACTGCAATTTTAATTTTGGACCGAGTTTCAGCTTGCATTGCCAGAACCAAGTTTGTTATGTGCTGAAAAGCCTTTTTCTGACATTTCAGGCTCTAACTTCAAAAATCATGCAAAACACTTCTAACACCTTCAGATATGTTTCTCTGTGTTGCAAAATAGGTTTTATTCATGCACAGACTGCAATTTTAATTTTGGGCCGAGTTTCACCTTGCATTGCCTGAACCAAGTTTGTTATGTGCTGAAACGCCGTTTTCTGACATTTCAGGCTCTAACTTCAAAAATCATGCAAAACACTTCTAACACCTTCAGATATGTTTCTCTGTGCTGCAAAATAGGTTTTATTCATGCACAGACTGCAATTTTAATTTTGGGCCGAGTTTGAGCTTGCAATACCAGAACCAAGTTTGTTATGTGCTGAAACGCTGTTTTCTGACATTTCAGGCTCTAACTTCAAAAATCATGCAAAACACTTCTAACACCTTCAGATATGTTTCTCTGTGTTGCAAAATAGGTTTTATTCATGCACAGACTGCAATTTTAATTTTGGACCGAGTTTCAGCTTGCATTGCCAGAACCAAGTTTGTTAAGTGCTGAAACGCTGTTTTCTGACATTTCAGGCTCTAACTTCAAAAATCATGCAAAACACTTCTAACACCTTCAGATATGTTTCTCTGTGTTGCAAAATAGGTTTTATTCATGCACAGACTGCAATTTTAATTTTATACCGAGTTTCAGCTTGCATTGCCTGAACCAAGTTTGTTCTGCGCTGAAAGGCTGTTTTCTGACATTTCAGGCTCTAACTTCAAAAATCATGCAAAACACTTCTAACACCTTCAGATATGTTTCTCTGTGTTGCAAAATAGGTTTTATTCATGCACAGACTGCAATTTTAATTTTGGGCCGAGTTTCAGCTTGCATTGCCTGAACCAAGTTTGTTATGTGCTGAAACGCCGTTTTCTGACATTTCAGGCTCTAACTTCAAAAATCATGCAAAACACTTCTAACACCTTCAGATATGTTTCTCTGTGTTGCAAAATAGGTTTTATTCATGCACAGACTGCAAGTTTTATTTTGGACCGAGTTTCAGCTTGCATTGCCAGAACCAAGTTTGTTATGTGCTGAAACGCTGTTTTCTGACATTTCAGGCTCTAACTTCAAAAATCATGCAAAACACTTCTAACACCTTCAGATATGTTTCTCTGTGTTGCAAAATAGGTTTTATTCATGCACAGACTGCAATTTTGATTTTGGATCGAGTTTCAGCTTGCATTGCCAGAACCAAGTTTGTTAAGTGCTGAAACGCTGTTTTCTGACATTTCAGGCTCTAACTTCAAAAATCATGCAAAACACTTCTAACACCTTCAGATATGTTTCTCTGTGTTGCAAAATAGGTTTTATTCATGCACAGACTGCAATTTTAATTTTGGGCCGAGTTTCAGCTTGCATTGCCTGAACCAAGTTTGTTATGTGCTGAAACGGCGTTTTCTGACATTTCAGGCTCTAACTTCAAAAATCATGCAAAACACTTCTAACACCTTCAGATATGTTTCTCTGTGTTGCAAAATAGGTTTTATTCATGCACAGACTGCAATTTTAATTTTGGGCCGAGTTTCAGCTTGCATTGCCTGAACCAAGTTTGTTATGTGCTGAAACGCCGTTTTCTGGCATTTCAGGCTCTAACTTCAAAAATCAAGCAAAACACTTCTAACAATTTCAGATATGTTTCTCTGTGTTGCAAAATAGGTTTTATTCATGCACAGACTGCAATTTTAATTTTGGGCCGAGTTTCAGCTTGCATTGCCAGAACCAAGTTTGTTATGTGCTGAAACGCTGTTTTCTGACATTTCAGGCTCTAACTTCAAAAATCATGCAAAACACTTCTAACACCTTCAGATATGTTTCTCTGTGTTGCAAAATAGGTTTTATTCATGCACAGACTGCAATTTTAATTTTTGGCCGAGTTTCAGCTTGCATTGCCTGAACCAAGTTTGTTATGTGCTGAAACGCCGTTTTCTGACATTTCAGGCTCTAACTTCAAAAATCATGCAAAACACTTCTAACACCTTCAGATATGTTTCTCTGTGTTGCAAAATAGGTTTTATTCATGCACAGACTGCAATTTTAATTTTGGACCGAGTTTCAGCTTGCATTGCCAGAACCAAGTTTGTTAAGTGCTGAAACGCTGTTTTCTGACATTTCAGGCTCTAACTTCAAAAATCATGCAAAACACTTCTAACACCTTCAGATATGTTTCTCTGTGTTGCAAAATAGGTTTTATTCATGCACAGACTGCAGTTTTAATTTTAGACCGAGTTTCAGCTTGCATTGTCTGAACCAAGTTTGTTATGTGCTGAAACGCCTTTTTCTGAAATTTCAGGCTCTAACTTCAAAAATCATGCAAAACACTTCTAACACCTTCAGATATGTTTCTCTGTGTTGCAAAATAGGTTTTATTCATGCACAGACTGCAATTTTAATTTTGGACCGAGTTTCAGCTTGCATTGCCAGAACCAAGTTTGTTATGTGCTGAAAAGCCTTTTTCTGACATTTCAGGCTCTAACTTCAAAAATCATGCAAAACACTTCTAACACCTTCAGATATGTTTCTCTGTGTTGCAAAATAGATTTTATTCATGCACAGACTGCAATTTTGATTTTGGACCGAGTTTCAGCTTGCATTGCCAGAACCAAGTTTGTTAAGTGCTGAAACGCTGTTTTCTGACATTTCAGGCTCTAACTTCAAAAATCATGCAAAACACTTCTAACACCTTCAGATATGTTTCTCTGTGTTGCAAAATAGGTTTTATTCATGCACAGACTGCAATTTTAATTTTGGGCCGAGTTTCAGCTTGCATTGCCTGAACCAAGTTTGTTATGTGCTGAAACGCCGTTTTCTGACATTTCAGGCTCTAACTTCAAAAATCATGCAAAACACTTCTAACACCTTCAGATATGTTTCTCTGTGTTGCAAAATAGGTTTTATTCATGCACAGACTGCAATTTTAATTTTGGGCCGAGTTTCAGCTTGCATTGCCTGAACCAAGTTTGTTATGTGCTGAAACGCCGTTTTCTGACATTTCAGGCTCTAACTTCAAAAATCATGCAAAACACTTCTAACACCTTCAGATATGCTTCTCTGTGTTGCAAAATAGGTTTTATTCATGCACAGACTGCAATTTTAATTTTAGACCGAGTTTCAGCTTGCATTGTCTGAACCAAGTTTGTTATGTGCTGAAAAGCCTTTTTCTGACATTTCAGGCTCTAACTTCAAAAATCATGCAAAACACTTCTAACACCTTCAGATATGTTTCTCTGTGTTGCAAAATAGGTTTTATTCATGCACAGACTGCAATTTTAATTTTGGACCGAGTTTCAGCTTGCACTGCCAGAACCAAGTTTGTTAAGTGCTGAAACGCTGTTTTCTGACATTTCAGGCTCTAACTTCAAAAATCATGCAAAACACTTCTAACACCTTCAGATATGTTTCTCTGTGTTGCAAAATAGGTTTTATTCATGCACAGACTGCAATTTTAATTTTAGACCGAGTTTCAGCTTGCATTGCCAGAACCAAGTTTGTTAAGTGCTGAAACGCTGTTTTCTGACATTTCAGGCTCTAACTTCAAAAATCATGCAAAACACTTCTAACACCTTCAGATATGTTTCTCTGTGTTGCAAAATAGGTTTTATTCATGCACAGACTGCAATTTTAATTTTGGGCCGAGTTTCAGCTTGCATTGCCTGAACCAAGTTTGTTATGTGCTGAAACGCCGTTTTCTGACATTTCAGGCTCTAACTTCAAAAATCATGCAAAACACTTCTAACACCTTCAGATATGTTTCTCTGTGCTGCAAAATAGGTTTTATTCATGCACAGACTGCAATTTTAATTTTGGGCCGAGTTTCAGCTTGCATTACCAGAACCAAGTTTGTTATGTGCTGAAACGCTGTTTTCTGACATTTCAGGCTCTAACTTCAAAAATCATGCAAAACACTTCTAACACCTTCAGATATGTTTCTCTGTGTTGCAAAATAGGTTTTATTCATGCACAGACTGCAATTTTAATTTTTGGCCGAGTTTCAGCTTGCATTGCCTGAACCGAGTTTGTTATGTGCTGAAACGCCGTTTTCTGACATTTCAGGCTCTAACTTCAAAAATCATGCAAAACACTTCTAACACCTTCAGATATGTTTCTCTGTGTTGCAAAATAGGTTTTATTCATGCACAGACTGCAATTTTAATTTTTGGCCGAGTTTCAGCTTGCATTGCCAGAACCAAGTTTGTTATGTGCTAAAATGCCTTTTTCTGACATTTCAGGCTCTAACTTCAAAAATCATGCAAAACACTTCTAACACCTTCAGATATGTTTCTCTGTGTTGCAAAATAGGTTTTATTCATGCACAGACTGCAATTTTAATTTTGGACCGAGTTTCAGCTTGCATTGCCAGAACCAAGTTTGTTATGTGCTGAAAAGCCTTTTTCTGACATTTCAGGCTCTAACTTCAAAAATCATGCAAAACACTTCTAACACCTTCAGATATGTTTCTCTGTGTTGCAAAATAGGTTTTATTCATGCACAGACTGCAATTTTAATTTTGGACCGAGTTTCAGCTTGCATTGTCTGAACCAAGTTTGTTATGTGCTGAAACGCCTTTTTCTAAAATTTCAGGCTCTAACTTCAAAAATCATGCAAAACACTTCTAACACCTTCAGATATGTTTCTCTGTGTTGCAAAATAGGTTTTATTCATGCACAGACTGCAATTTTAATTTTGGACCGAGTTTCAGCTTGCATTACCAGAACCAAGTTTGTTATGTGCTGAAAAGCCTTTTTCTGACATTTCAGGCTCTAACTTCAAAAATCATGCAAAACACTTCTAACACCTTCAGATATGTTTCTCTGTGTTGCAAAATAGGTTTTATTCATGCACAGACTGCAATTTTAATTTTGGACCGAGTTTCAGCTTGCACTGCCAGAACCAAGTTTGTTAAGTGCTGAAACGCTGTTTTCTGACATTTCAGGCTCTAACTTCAAAAATCATGCAAAACACTTCTAACACCTTCAGATATGTTTCTCTGTGTTGCAAAATAGGTTTTATTCATGCACAGACTGCAATTTTAATTTTATACCGAGTTTCAGCTTGCATTGCCTGAACCAAGTTTGTTCTGCGCTGAAAGGCTGTTTTCTGACATTTCAGGCTCTAACTTCAAAAATCATGCAAAACACTTCTAACATCTTCAGATATGTTTCTCTGTGTTGCAAAATAGGTTTTATTCATGCACAGACTGCAATTTTAATTTTGGGCCGAGTTTCAGCTTGCATTGCCTGAACCAAGTTTGTTATGTGCTGAAACGCCGTTTTCTGACATTTCAGGCTCTAACTTCAAAAATCATGCAAAACACTTCTAACACCTTCAGATATGTTTCTCTGTGTTGCAAAATAGGTTTTATTCATGCACAGACTGCAAGTTTTATTTTGGACCGAGTTTCAGCTTGCATTGCCAGAACCAAGTTTGTTATGTGCTGAAACGCCTTTTTCTGACATTTCAGGCTCTAACTTCAAAAATCATGCAAAACACTTCTAACACCTTCAGATATGTTTCTCTGTGTTGCAAAATAGATTTTATTCATGCACAGACTGCAATTTTGATTTTGGACCGAGTTTCAGCTTGCATTGCCAGAACCAAGTTTGTTAAGTGCTGAAACGCTGTTTTCTGACATTTCAGGCTCTAACTTCAAAAATCATGCAAAACACTTCTAACACCTTCAGATATGTTTCTCTGTGTTGCAAAATAGGTTTTATTCATGCACAGACTGCAATTTTAATTTTGGGCCGAGTTTCAGCTTGCATTGCCTGAACCAAGTTTGTTATGTGCTGAAACGCCGTTTTCTGACATTTCAGGCTCTAACTTCAAAAATCATGCAAAACACTTCTAACACCTTCAGATATGTTTCTCTGTGTTGCAAAATAGGTTTTATTCATGCACAGACTGCAATTTTAATTTTGGGCCGAGTTTCAGCTTGCATTGCCTGAACCAAGTTTGTTATGTGCTGAAACGCCGTTTTCTGACATTTCAGGCTCTAACTTCAAAAATCATGCAAAACACTTCTAACACCTTCAGATATGCTTCTCTGTGTTGCAAAATAGGTTTTATTCATGCACAGACTGCAATTTTAATTTTAGACCGAGTTTCAGCTTGCATTGTCTGAACCAAGTTTGTTATGTGCTGAAACGCCTTTTTCTAAAATTTCAGACTCTAACTTCAAAAATCATGCAAAACACTTCTAACACCTTCAGATATGTTTCTCTGTGTTGCAAAATAGGTTTTATTCATGCACAGACTGCAATTTTAATTTTGGACCGAGTTTCAGCTTGCATTGCCAGAACCAAGTTTGTTATGTGCTGAAAAGCCTTTTTCTGACATTTCAGGCTCTAACTTCAAAAATCATGCAAAACACTTCTAACACCTTCAGATATGTTTCTCTGTGTTGCAAAATAGGTTTTATTCATGCACAGACTGCAATTTTAATTTTGGACCGAGTTTCAGCTTGCATTGTCTGAACCAAGTTTGTTATGTGCTGAAACGCCTTTTTCTAAAATTTCAGGCTCTAACTTCAAAAATCATGCAAAACACTTCTAACACCTTCAGATATGTTTCTCTGTGTTGCAAAATAGGTTTTATTCATGCACAGACTGCAATTTTAATTTTGGACCGAGTTTCAGCTTGCATTACCAGAACCAAGTTTGTTATGTGCTGAAAAGCCTTTTTCTGACATTTCAGGCTCTAACTTCAAAAATCATGCAAAACACTTCTAACACCTTCAGATATGTTTCTCTGTGTTGCAAAATAGGTTTTATTCATGCACAGACTGCAATTTTAATTTTGGACCGAGTTTCAGCTTGCACTGCCAGAACCAAGTTTGTTAAGTGCTGAAACGCTGTTTTCTGACATTTCAGGCTCTAACTTCAAAAATCATGCAAAACACTTCTAACACCTTCAGATATGTTTCTCTGTGTTGCAAAATAGGTTTTATTCATGCACAGACTGCAATTTTAATTTTATACCGAGTTTCAGCTTGCATTGCCTGAACCAAGTTTGTTCTGCGCTGAAAGGCTGTTTTCTGACATTTCAGGCTCTAACTTCAAAAATCATGCAAAACACTTCTAACATCTTCAGATATGTTTCTCTGTGTTGCAAAATAGGTTTTATTCATGCACAGACTGCAATTTTAATTTTGGGCCGAGTTTCAGCTTGCATTGCCTGAACCAAGTTTGTTATGTGCTGAAACGCCGTTTTCTGACATTTCAGGCTCTAACTTCAAAAATCATGCAAAACACTTCTAACACCTTCAGATATGTTTCTCTGTGTTGCAAAATAGGTTTTATTCATGCACAGACTGCAAGTTTTATTTTGGACCGAGTTTCAGCTTGCATTGCCAGAACCAAGTTTGTTATGTGCTGAAACGCCTTTTTCTGACATTTCAGGCTCTAACTTCAAAAATCATGCAAAACACTTCTAACACCTTCAGATATGTTTCTCTGTGTTGCAAAATAGATTTTATTCATGCACAGACTGCAATTTTGATTTTGGACCGAGTTTCAGCTTGCATTGCCAGAACCAAGTTTGTTAAGTGCTGAAACGCTGTTTTCTGACATTTCAGGCTCTAACTTCAAAAATCATGCAAAACACTTCTAACACCTTCAGATATGTTTCTCTGTGTTGCAAAATAGGTTTTATTCATGCACAGACTGCAATTTTAATTTTGGGCCGAGTTTCAGCTTGCATTGCCTGAACCAAGTTTGTTATGTGCTGAAACGCCGTTTTCTGACATTTCAGGCTCTAACTTCAAAAATCATGCAAAACACTTCTAACACCTTCAGATATGTTTCTCTGTGTTGCAAAATAGGTTTTATTCATGCACAGACTGCAATTTTAATTTTGGGCCGAGTTTCAGCTTGCATTGCCTGAACCAAGTTTGTTATGTGCTGAAACGCCGTTTTCTGACATTTCAGGCTCTAACTTCAAAAATCATGCAAAACACTTCTAACACCTTCAGATATGCTTCTCTGTGTTGCAAAATAGGTTTTATTCATGCACAGACTGCAATTTTAATTTTAGACCGAGTTTCAGCTTGCATTGTCTGAACCAAGTTTGTTATGTGCTGAAACGCCTTTTTCTAAAATTTCAGACTCTAACTTCAAAAATCATGCAAAACACTTCTAACACCTTCAGATATGTTTCTCTGTGTTGCAAAATAGGTTTTATTCATGCACAGACTGCAATTTTAATTTTGGACCGAGTTTCAGCTTGCATTGCCAGAACCAAGTTTGTTATGTGCTGAAAAGCCTTTTTCTGACATTTCAGGCTCTAACTTCAAAAATCATGCAAAACACTTCTAACACCTTCAGATATGTTTCTCTGTGTTGCAAAATAGGTTTTATTCATGCACAGACTGCAATTTTAATTTTGGACCGAGTTTCAGCTTGCACTGCCAGAACCAAGTTTGTTAAGTGCTGAAACGCTGTTTTCTGACATTTCAGGCTCTAACTTCAAAAATCATGCAAAACACTTCTAACACCTTCAGATATGTTTCTCTGTGTTGCAAAATAGGTTTTATTCATGCACAGACTGCAATTTTAATTTTAGACGGAGTTTCAGCTTGCATTGCCAGAACCAAGTTTGTTAAGTGCTGAAACGCTGTTTTCTGACATTTCAGGCTCTAACTTCAAAAATCATGCAAAACACTTCTAACACCTTCAGATATGTTTCTCTGTGTTGCAAAATAGGTTTTATTCATGCACAGACTGCAATTTTAATTTTGGGCCGAGTTTCAGCTTGCATTGCCTGAACCAAGTTTGTTATGTGCTGAAACGCCGTTTTCTGACATTTCAGGCTCTAACTTCAAAAATCATGCAAAACACTTCTAACACCTTCAGATATGTTTCTCTGTGCTGCAAAATAGGTTTTATTCATGCACAGACTGCAATTTTAATTTTGGGCCGAGTTTCAGCTTGCATTACCAGAACCAAGTTTGTTATGTGCTGAAACGCTGTTTTCTGACATTTCAGGCTCTAACTTCAAAAATCATGCAAAACACTTCTAACACCTTCAGATATGTTTCTCTGTGTTGCAAAATAGGTTTTATTCATGCACAGACTGCAATTTTAATTTTTGGCCGAGTTTCAGCTTGCATTGCCTGAACCGAGTTTGTTATGTGCTGAAACGCCGTTTTCTGACATTTCAGGCTCTAACTTCAAAAATCATGCAAAACACTTCTAACACCTTCAGATATGTTTCTCTGTGTTGCAAAATAGGTTTTATTCATGCACAGACTGCAATTTTAATTTTTGGCCGAGTTTCAGCTTGCATTGCCAGAACCAAGTTTGTTATGTGCTAAAATGCCTTTTTCTGACATTTCAGGCTCTAACTTCAAAAATCATGCAAAACACTTCTAACACCTTCAGATATGTTTCTCTGTGTTGCAAAATAGGTTTTATTCATGCACAGACTGCAATTTTAATTTTGGACCGAGTTTCAGCTTGCATTGCCAGAACCAAGTTTGTTATGTGCTGAAAAGCCTTTTTCTGACATTTCAGGCTCTAACTTCAAAAATCATGCAAAACACTTCTAACACCTTCAGATATGTTTCTCTGTGTTGCAAAATAGGTTTTATTCATGCACAGACTGCAATTTTAATTTTGGGCCGAGTTTCAGCTTGCCTTGCCTGAACCAAGTTTGTTATGTGCTGAAACGCCGTTTTCTGACATTTCAGGCTCTAACTTCAAAAATCATGCAAAACACTTCTAACACCTTCAGATATGTTTCTCTGTGCTGCAAAATAGGTTTTATTCATGCACAGACTGCAATTTTAATTTTGGGCCGAGTTTCAGCTTGCATTGCCTGAACCAAGTTTGTTATGTGCTGAAACGCCGTTTTCTGACATTTCAGGCTCTAACTTCAAAAATCATGCAAAACACTTCTAACACCTTCAGATATGTTTCTCTGTGTTGCAAAATAGGTTTTATTCATGCACAGACTGCAATTTTAATTTTGGGCCGAGTTTCAGCTTGCATTGCCTGAACCAAGTTTGTTATGTGCTGAAACGCCGTTTTCTGACATTTCAGGCTCTAACTTCAAAAATCATGCAAAACACTTCTAACACCTTCAGATATGCTTCTCTGTGTTGCAAAATAGGTTTTATTCATGCACAGACTGCAATTTTAATTTTAGACCGAGTTTCAGCTTGCATTGTCTGAACCAAGTTTGTTATGTGCTGAAACGCCTTTTTCTAAAATTTCAGACTCTAACTTCAAAAATCATGCAAAACACTTCTAACACCTTCAGATATGTTTCTCTGTGTTGCAAAATAGGTTTTATTCATGCACAGACTGCAATTTTAATTTTGGACCGAGTTTCAGCTTGCATTGCCAGAACCAAGTTTGTTATGTGCTGAAAAGCCTTTTTCTGACATTTCAGGCTCTAACTTCAAAAATCATGCAAAACACTTCTAACACCTTCAGATATGTTTCTCTGTGTTGCAAAATAGGTTTTATTCATGCACAGACTGCAATTTTAATTTTGGACCGAGTTTCAGCTTGCATTGTCTGAACCAAGTTTGTTATGTGCTGAAACGCCTTTTTCTAAAATTTCAGGCTCTAACTTCAAAAATCATGCAAAACACTTCTAACACCTTCAGATATGTTTCTCTGTGTTGCAAAATAGGTTTTATTCATGCACAGACTGCAATTTTAATTTTGGACCGAGTTTCAGCTTGCATTACCAGAACCAAGTTTGTTATGTGCTGAAAAGCCTTTTTCTGACATTTCAGGCTCTAACTTCAAAAATCATGCAAAACACTTCTAACACCTTCAGATATGTTTCTCTGTGTTGCAAAATAGGTTTTATTCATGCACAGACTGCAATTTTAATTTTGGACCGAGTTTCAGCTTGCACTGCCAGAACCAAGTTTGTTAAGTGCTGAAACGCTGTTTTCTGACATTTCAGGCTCTAACTTCAAAAATCATGCAAAACACTTCTAACACCTTCAGATATGTTTCTCTGTGTTGCAAAATAGGTTTTATTCATGCACAGACTGCAATTTTAATTTTATACCGAGTTTCAGCTTGCATTGCCTGAACCAAGTTTGTTCTGCGCTGAAAGGCTGTTTTCTGACATTTCAGGCTCTAACTTCAAAAATCATGCAAAACACTTCTAACATCTTCAGATATGTTTCTCTGTGTTGCAAAATAGGTTTTATTCATGCACAGACTGCAATTTTAATTTTGGGCCGAGTTTCAGCTTGCATTGCCTGAACCAAGTTTGTTATGTGCTGAAACGCCGTTTTCTGACATTTCAGGCTCTAACTTCAAAAATCATGCAAAACACTTCTAACACCTTCAGATATGTTTCTCTGTGTTGCAAAATAGGTTTTATTCATGCACAGACTGCAAGTTTTATTTTGGACCGAGTTTCAGCTTGCATTGCCAGAACCAAGTTTGTTATGTGCTGAAACGCCTTTTTCTGACATTTCAGGCTCTAACTTCAAAAATCATGCAAAACACTTCTAACACCTTCAGATATGTTTCTCTGTGTTGCAAAATAGATTTTATTCATGCACAGACTGCAATTTTGATTTTGGACCGAGTTTCAGCTTGCATTGCCAGAACCAAGTTTGTTAAGTGCTGAAACGCTGTTTTCTGACATTTCAGGCTCTAACTTCAAAAATCATGCAAAACACTTCTAACACCTTCAGATATGTTTCTCTGTGTTGCAAAATAGGTTTTATTCATGCACAGACTGCAATTTTAATTTTGGGCCGAGTTTCAGCTTGCATTGCCTGAACCAAGTTTGTTATGTGCTGAAACGCCGTTTTCTGACATTTCAGGCTCTAACTTCAAAAATCATGCAAAACACTTCTAACACCTTCAGATATGTTTCTCTGTGTTGCAAAATAGGTTTTATTCATGCACAGACTGCAATTTTAATTTTGGGCCGAGTTTCAGCTTGCATTGCCTGAACCAAGTTTGTTATGTGCTGAAACGCCGTTTTCTGACATTTCAGGCTCTAACTTCAAAAATCATGCAAAACACTTCTAACACCTTCAGATATGCTTCTCTGTGTTGCAAAATAGGTTTTATTCATGCACAGACTGCAATTTTAATTTTAGACCGAGTTTCAGCTTGCATTGTCTGAACCAAGTTTGTTATGTGCTGAAACGCCTTTTTCTAAAATTTCAGACTCTAACTTCAAAAATCATGCAAAACACTTCTAACACCTTCAGATATGTTTCTCTGTGTTGCAAAATAGGTTTTATTCATGCACAGACTGCAATTTTAATTTTGGACCGAGTTTCAGCTTGCATTGCCAGAACCAAGTTTGTTATGTGCTGAAAAGCCTTTTTCTGACATTTCAGGCTCTAACTTCAAAAATCATGCAAAACACTTCTAACACCTTCAGATATGTTTCTCTGTGTTGCAAAATAGGTTTTATTCATGCACAGACTGCAATTTTAATTTTGGACCGAGTTTCAGCTTGCACTGCCAGAACCAAGTTTGTTAAGTGCTGAAACGCTGTTTTCTGACATTTCAGGCTCTAACTTCAAAAATCATGCAAAACACTTCTAACACCTTCAGATATGTTTCTCTGTGTTGCAAAATAGGTTTTATTCATGCACAGACTGCAATTTTAATTTTAGACGGAGTTTCAGCTTGCATTGCCAGAACCAAGTTTGTTAAGTGCTGAAACGCTGTTTTCTGACATTTCAGGCTCTAACTTCAAAAATCATGCAAAACACTTCTAACACCTTCAGATATGTTTCTCTGTGTTGCAAAATAGGTTTTATTCATGCACAGACTGCAATTTTAATTTTGGGCCGAGTTTCAGCTTGCATTGCCTGAACCAAGTTTGTTATGTGCTGAAACGCCGTTTTCTGACATTTCAGGCTCTAACTTCAAAAATCATGCAAAACACTTCTAACACCTTCAGATATGTTTCTCTGTGCTGCAAAATAGGTTTTATTCATGCACAGACTGCAATTTTAATTTTGGGCCGAGTTTCAGCTTGCATTACCAGAACCAAGTTTGTTATGTGCTGAAACGCTGTTTTCTGACATTTCAGGCTCTAACTTCAAAAATCATGCAAAACACTTCTAACACCTTCAGATATGTTTCTCTGTGTTGCAAAATAGGTTTTATTCATGCACAGACTGCAATTTTAATTTTTGGCCGAGTTTCAGCTTGCATTGCCTGAACCGAGTTTGTTATGTGCTGAAACGCCGTTTTCTGACATTTCAGGCTCTAACTTCAAAAATCATGCAAAACACTTCTAACACCTTCAGATATGTTTCTCTGTGTTGCAAAATAGGTTTTATTCATGCACAGACTGCAATTTTAATTTTTGGCCGAGTTTCAGCTTGCATTGCCAGAACCAAGTTTGTTATGTGCTAAAATGCCTTTTTCTGACATTTCAGGCTCTAACTTCAAAAATCATGCAAAACACTTCTAACACCTTCAGATATGTTTCTCTGTGTTGCAAAATAGGTTTTATTCATGCACAGACTGCAATTTTAATTTTGGACCGAGTTTCAGCTTGCATTGCCAGAACCAAGTTTGTTATGTGCTGAAAAGCCTTTTTCTGACATTTCAGGCTCTAACTTCAAAAATCATGCAAAACACTTCTAACACCTTCAGATATGTTTCTCTGTGTTGCAAAATAGGTTTTATTCATGCACAGACTGCAATTTTAATTTTGGGCCGAGTTTCACCTTGCATTGCCTGAACCAAGTTTGTTATGTGCTGAAACGCCGTTTTCTGACATTTCAGGCTCTAACTTCAAAAATCATGCAAAACACTTCTAACACCTTCAGATATGTTTCTCTGTGCTGCAAAATAGGTTTTATTCATGCACAGACTGCAATTTTAATTTTGGGCCGAGTTTGAGCTTGCAATACCAGAACCAAGTTTGTTATGTGCTGAAACGCTGTTTTCTGACATTTCAGGCTCTAACTTCAAAAATCATGCAAAACACTTCTAACACCTTCAGATATGTTTCTCTGTGTTGCAAAATAGGTTTTATTCATGCACAGACTGCAATTTTAATTTTGGACCGAGTTTCAGCTTGCATTGCCAGAACCAAGTTTGTTAAGTGCTGAAACGCTGTTTTCTGACATTTCAGGCTCTAACTTCAAAAATCATGCAAAACACTTCTAACACCTTCAGATATGTTTCTCTGTGTTGCAAAATAGGTTTTATTCATGCACAGACTGCAATTTTAATTTTATACCGAGTTTCAGCTTGCATTGCCTGAACCAAGTTTGTTCTGCGCTGAAAGGCTGTTTTCTGACATTTCAGGCTCTAACTTCAAAAATCATGCAAAACACTTCTAACACCTTCAGATATGTTTCTCTGTGTTGCAAAATAGGTTTTATTCATGCACAGACTGCAATTTTAATTTTGGGCCGAGTTTCAGCTTGCATTGCCTGAACCAAGTTTGTTATGTGCTGAAACGCCGTTTTCTGACATTTCAGGCTCTAACTTCAAAAATCATGCAAAACACTTCTAACACCTTCAGATATGTTTCTCTGTGCTGCAAAATAGGTTTTATTCATGCACAGACTGCAATTTTAATTTTGGGCCGAGTTTCAGCTTGCATTACCAGAACCAAGTTTGTTATGTGCTGAAACGCTGTTTTCTGACATTTCAGGCTCTAACTTCAAAAATCATGCAAAACACTTCTAACACCTTCAGATATGTTTCTCTGTGTTGCAAAATAGGTTTTATTCATGCACAGACTGCAATTTTAATTTTTGGCCGAGTTTCAGATTGCATTGCCTGAACCGAGTTTGTTATGTGCTGAAACGCCGTTTTCTGACATTTCAGGCTCTAACTTCAAAAATCATGCAAAACACTTCTAACACCTTCAGATATGTTTCTCTGTGTTGCAAAATAGGTTTTATTCATGCACAGACTGCAATTTTAATTTTTGGCCGAGTTTCAGCTTGCATTGCCAGAACCAAGTTTGTTATGTGCTAAAATGCCTTTTTCTGACATTTCAGGCTCTAACTTCAAAAATCATGCAAAACACTTCTAACACCTTCAGATATGTTTCTCTGTGTTGCAAAATAGGTTTTATTCATGCACAGACTGCAATTTTAATTTTGGACCGAGTTTCAGCTTGCATTGCCAGAACCAAGTTTGTTATGTGCTGAAAAGCCTTTTTCTGACATTTCAGGCTCTAACTTCAAAAATCATGCAAAACACTTCTAACACCTTCAGATATGTTTCTCTGTGTTGCAAAATAGGTTTTATTCATGCACAGACTGCAATTTTAATTTTGGGCCGAGTTTCACCTTGCATTGCCTGAACCAAGTTTGTTATGTGCTGAAACGCCGTTTTCTGACATTTCAGGCTCTAACTTCAAAAATCATGCAAAACACTTCTAACACCTTCAGATATGTTTCTCTGTGCTGCAAAATAGGTTTTATTCATGCACAGACTGCAATTTTAATTTTGGGCCGAGTTTGAGCTTGCAATACCAGAACCAAGTTTGTTATGTGCTGAAACGCTGTTTTCTGACATTTCAGGCTCTAACTTCAAAAATCATGCAAAACACTTCTAACACCTTCAGATATGTTTCTCTGTGTTGCAAAATAGGTTTTATTCATGCACAGACTGCAATTTTAATTTTGGACCGAGTTTCAGCTTGCATTGCCAGAACCAAGTTTGTTAAGTGCTGAAACGCTGTTTTCTGACATTTCAGGCTCTAACTTCAAAAATCATGCAAAACACTTCTAACACCTTCAGATATGTTTCTCTGTGTTGCAAAATAGGTTTTATTCATGCACAGACTGCAATTTTAATTTTATACCGAGTTTCAGCTTGCATTGCCTGAACCAAGTTTGTTCTGCGCTGAAAGGCTGTTTTCTGACATTTCAGGCTCTAACTTCAAAAATCATGCAAAACACTTCTAACACCTTCAGATATGTTTCTCTGTGTTGCAAAATAGGTTTTATTCATGCACAGACTGCAATTTTAATTTTGGGCCGAGTTTCAGCTTGCATTGCCTGAACCAAGTTTGTTATGTGCTGAAACGCCGTTTTCTGACATTTCAGGCTCTAACTTCAAAAATCATGCAAAACACTTCTAACACCTTCAGATATGTTTCTCTGTGTTGCAAAATAGGTTTTATTCATGCACAGACTGCAAGTTTTATTTTGGACCGAGTTTCAGCTTGCATTGCCAGAACCAAGTTTGTTATGTGCTGAAACGCTGTTTTCTGACATTTCAGGCTCTAACTTCAAAAATCATGCAAAACACTTCTAACACCTTCAGATATGTTTCTCTGTGTTGCAAAATAGGTTTTATTCATGCACAGACTGCAATTTTGATTTTGGATCGAGTTTCAGCTTGCATTGCCAGAACCAAGTTTGTTAAGTGCTGAAACGCTGTTTTCTGACATTTCAGGCTCTAACTTCAAAAATCATGCAAAACACTTCTAACACCTTCAGATATGTTTCTCTGTGTTGCAAAATAGGTTTTATTCATGCACAGACTGCAATTTTAATTTTGGGCCGAGTTTCAGCTTGCATTGCCTGAACCAAGTTTGTTATGTGCTGAAACGCCGTTTTCTGGCATTTCAGGCTCTAACTTCAAAAATCAAGCAAAACACTTCTAACAATTTCAGATATGTTTCTCTGTGTTGCAAAATAGGTTTTATTCATGCACAGACTGCAATTTTAATTTTGGGCCGAGTTTCAGCTTGCATTGCCAGAACCAAGTTTGTTATGTGCTGAAACGCTGTTTTCTGACATTTCAGGCTCTAACTTCAAAAATCATGCAAAACACTTCTAACACCTTCAGATATGTTTCTCTGTGTTGCAAAATAGGTTTTATTCATGCACAGACTGCAATTTTAATTTTTGGCCGAGTTTCAGCTTGCATTGCCTGAACCAAGTTTGTTATGTGCTGAAACGCCGTTTTCTGACATTTCAGGCTCTAACTTCAAAAATCATGCAAAACACTTCTAACACCTTCAGATATGTTTCTCTGTGTTGCAAAATAGGTTTTATTCATGCACAGACTGCAATTTTAATTTTGGACCGAGTTTCAGCTTGCATTGCCAGAACCAAGTTTGTTAAGTGCTGAAACGCTGTTTTCTGACATTTCAGGCTCTAACTTCAAAAATCATGCAAAACACTTCTAACACCTTCAGATATGTTTCTCTGTGTTGCAAAATAGGTTTTATTCATGCACAGACTGCAGTTTTAATTTTAGACCGAGTTTCAGCTTGCATTGTCTGAACCAAGTTTGTTATGTGCTGAAACGCCTTTTTCTGAAATTTCAGGCTCTAACTTCAAAAATCATGCAAAACACTTCTAACACCTTCAGATATGTTTCTCTGTGTTGCAAAATAGGTTTTATTCATGCACAGACTGCAATTTTAATTTTGGACCGAGTTTCAGCTTGCATTGCCAGAACCAAGTTTGTTATGTGCTGAAAAGCCTTTTTCTGACATTTCAGGCTCTAACTTCAAAAATCATGCAAAACACTTCTAACACCTTCAGATATGTTTCTCTGTGTTGCAAAATAGATTTTATTCATGCACAGACTGCAATTTTGATTTTGGACCGAGTTTCAGCTTGCATTGCCAGAACCAAGTTTGTTAAGTGCTGAAACGCTGTTTTCTGACATTTCAGGCTCTAACTTCAAAAATCATGCAAAACACTTCTAACACCTTCAGATATGTTTCTCTGTGTTGCAAAATAGGTTTTATTCATGCACAGACTGCAATTTTAATTTTGGGCCGAGTTTCAGCTTGCATTGCCTGAACCAAGTTTGTTATGTGCTGAAACGCCGTTTTCTGACATTTCAGGCTCTAACTTCAAAAATCATGCAAAACACTTCTAACACCTTCAGATATGTTTCTCTGTGTTGCAAAATAGGTTTTATTCATGCACAGACTGCAATTTTAATTTTGGGCCGAGTTTCAGCTTGCATTGCCTGAACCAAGTTTGTTATGTGCTGAAACGCCGTTTTCTGACATTTCAGGCTCTAACTTCAAAAATCATGCAAAACACTTCTAACACCTTCAGATATGCTTCTCTGTGTTGCAAAATAGGTTTTATTCATGCACAGACTGCAATTTTAATTTTAGACCGAGTTTCAGCTTGCATTGTCTGAACCAAGTTTGTTATGTGCTGAAACGCCTTTTTCTAAAATTTCAGGCTCTAACTTCAAAAATCATGCAAAACACTTCTAACACCTTCAGATATGTTTCTCTGTGTTGCAAAATAGGTTTTATTCATGCACAGACTGCAATTTTAATTTTGGACCGAGTTTCAGCTTGCATTGCCAGAACCAAGTTTGTTATGTGCTGAAAAGCCTTTTTCTGACATTTCAGGCTCTAACTTCAAAAATCATGCAAAACACTTCTAACACCTTCAGATATGTTTCTCTGTGTTGCAAAATAGGTTTTATTCATGCACAGACTGCAATTTTAATTTTGGACCGAGTTTCAGCTTGCACTGCCAGAACCAAGTTTGTTAAGTGCTGAAACGCTGTTTTCTGACATTTCAGGCTCTAACTTCAAAAATCATGCAAAACACTTCTAACACCTTCAGATATGTTTCTCTGTGTTGCAAAATAGGTTTTATTCATGCACAGACTGCAATTTTAATTTTAGACCGAGTTTCAGCTTGCATTGCCAGAACCAAGTTTGTTAAGTGCTGAAACGCTGTTTTCTGACATTTCAGGCTCTAACTTCAAAAATCATGCAAAACACTTCTAACACCTTCAGATATGTTTCTCTGTGTTGCAAAATAGGTTTTATTCATGCACAGACTGCAATTTTAATTTTGGGCCGAGTTTCAGCTTGCATTGCCTGAACCAAGTTTGTTATGTGCTGAAACGCCGTTTTCTGACATTTCAGGCTCTAACTTCAAAAATCATGCAAAACACTTCTAACACCTTCAGATATGTTTCTCTGTGCTGCAAAATAGGTTTTATTCATGCACAGACTGCAATTTTAATTTTGGGCCGAGTTTCAGCTTGCATTACCAGAACCAAGTTTGTTATGTGCTGAAACGCTGTTTTCTGACATTTCAGGCTCTAACTTCAAAAATCATGCAAAACACTTCTAACACCTTCAGATATGTTTCTCTGTGTTGCAAAATAGGTTTTATTCATGCACAGACTGCAATTTTAATTTTTGGCCGAGTTTCAGCTTGCATTGCCTGAACCGAGTTTGTTATGTGCTGAAACGCCGTTTTCTGACATTTCAGGCTCTAACTTCAAAAATCATGCAAAACACTTCTAACACCTTCAGATATGTTTCTCTGTGTTGCAAAATAGGTTTTATTCATGCACAGACTGCAATTTTAATTTTTGGCCGAGTTTCAGCTTGCATTGCCAGAACCAAGTTTGTTATGTGCTAAAATGCCTTTTTCTGACATTTCAGGCTCTAACTTCAAAAATCATGCAAAACACTTCTAACACCTTCAGATATGTTTCTCTGTGTTGCAAAATAGGTTTTATTCATGCACAGACTGCAATTTTAATTTTGGACCGAGTTTCAGCTTGCATTGCCAGAACCAAGTTTGTTATGTGCTGAAAAGCCTTTTTCTGACATTTCAGGCTCTAACTTCAAAAATCATGCAAAACACTTCTAACACCTTCAGATATGTTTCTCTGTGTTGCAAAATAGGTTTTATTCATGCACAGACTGCAATTTTAATTTTGGACCGAGTTTCAGCTTGCATTGTCTGAACCAAGTTTGTTATGTGCTGAAACGCCTTTTTCTAAAATTTCAGGCTCTAACTTCAAAAATCATGCAAAACACTTCTAACACCTTCAGATATGTTTCTCTGTGTTGCAAAATAGGTTTTATTCATGCACAGACTGCAATTTTAATTTTGGACCGAGTTTCAGCTTGCATTACCAGAACCAAGTTTGTTATGTGCTGAAAAGCCTTTTTCTGACATTTCAGGCTCTAACTTCAAAAATCATGCAAAACACTTCTAACACCTTCAGATATGTTTCTCTGTGTTGCAAAATAGGTTTTATTCATGCACAGACTGCAATTTTAATTTTGGACCGAGTTTCAGCTTGCACTGCCAGAACCAAGTTTGTTAAGTGCTGAAACGCTGTTTTCTGACATTTCAGGCTCTAACTTCAAAAATCATGCAAAACACTTCTAACACCTTCAGATATGTTTCTCTGTGTTGCAAAATAGGTTTTATTCATGCACAGACTGCAATTTTAATTTTAGACCGAGTTTCAGCTTGCATTGCCAGAACCAAGTTTGTTAAGTGCTGAAACGCTGTTTTCTGACATTTCAGGCTCTAACTTCAAAAATCATGCAAAACACTTCTAACACCTTCAGATATGTTTCTCTGTGTTGCAAAATAGGTTTTATTCATGCACAGACTGCAATTTTAATTTTGGGCCGAGTTTCAGCTTGCATTGCCTGAACCAAGTTTGTTATGTGCTGAAACGCCGTTTTCTGACATTTCAGGCTCTAACTTCAAAAATCATGCAAAACACTTCTAACACCTTCAGATATGTTTCTCTGTGCTGCAAAATAGGTTTTATTCATGCACAGACTGCAATTTTAATTTTGGGCCGAGTTTCAGCTTGCATTACCAGAACCAAGTTTGTTATGTGCTGAAACGCTGTTTTCTGACATTTCAGGCTCTAACTTCAAAAATCATGCAAAACACTTCTAACACCTTCAGATATGTTTCTCTGTGTTGCAAAATAGGTTTTATTCATGCACAGACTGCAATTTTAATTTTTGGCCGAGTTTCAGCTTGCATTGCCTGAACCGAGTTTGTTATGTGCTGAAACGCTGTTTTCTGACATTTCAGGCTCTAACTTCAAAAATCATGCAAAACACTTCTAACACCTTCAGATATGTTTCTCTGTGTTGCAAAATAGGTTTTATTCATGCACAGACTGCAATTTTAATTTTGGGCCGAGTTTCACCTTGCATTGCCTGAACCAAGTTTGTTATGTGCTGAAACGCCGTTTTCTGACATTTCAGGCTCTAACTTCAAAAATCATGCAAAAACACTTCTAACACCTTCAGATATGTTTCTCTGTGCTGCAAAATAGGTTTTATTCATGCACAGACTGCAATTTTAATTTTGGGCCGAGTTTCAGCTTGCAATACCAGAACCAAGTTTGTTATGTGCTGAAACGCTGTTTTCTGACATTTCAGGCTCTAACTTCAAAAATCATGCAAAACACTTCTAACACCTTCAGATATGTTTCTCTGTGTTGCAAAATAGGTTTTATTCATGCACAGACTGCAATTTTAATTTTTGGCCGAGTTTCAGCTTGCATTGCCTGAACCAAGTTTGTTCTGCGCTGAAAGGCTGTTTTCTGACATTTCAGGCTCTAACTTCAAAAATCATGCAAAACACTTCTAACACCTTCAGATATGTTTCTCTGTGTTGCAAAATAGGTTTTATTCATGCACAGACTGCAATTTTAATTTTTGGCCGAGTTTCAGCTTGCATTGCCAGAACCAAGTTTGTTAAGTGCTGAAACGCTGTTTTCTGACATTTCAGGCTCTAACTTCAAAAATCATGCAAAACACTTCTAACACCTTCAGATATGTTTCTCTGTGTTGCAAAATAGGTTTTATTCATGCACAGACTGCAATTTTAATTTTTGGCCGAGTTTCAGCTTGCATTGCCTGAACCAAGTTTGTTCTGCGCTGAAAGGCTGTTTTCTGACATTTCAGGCTCTAACTTCAAAAATCATGCAAAACACTTCTAACACCTTCAGATATGTTTCTCTGTGTTGCAAAATAGGTTTTATTCATGCACAGACTGCAATTTTAATTTTTGGCCGAGTTTCAGCTTGCATTGCCAGAACCAAGTTTGTTAAGTGCTGAAACGCTGTTTTCTGACATTTCAGGCTCTAACTTCAAAAATCATGCAAAACACTTCTAACACCTTCAGATATGTTTCTCTGTGTTGCAAAATAGGTTTTATTCATGCACAGACTGCAATTTTAATTTTTGGCCGAGTTTCAGCTTGCATTGCCAGAACCAAGTTTGTTAAGTGCTGAAACGCTGTTTTCTGACATTTCAGGCTCTAACTTCAAAAATCATGCAAAACACTTCTAACACCTTCAGATATGTTTCTCTGTGTTGCAAAATAGGTTTTATTCATGCACAGACTGCAATTTTAATTTTGGGCCGAGTTTCAGCTTGCATTGCCTGAACCAAGTTTGTTATGTGCTGAAACGCCGTTTTCTGACATTTCAGGCTCTAACTTCAAAAATCATGCAAAACACTTCTAACACCTTCAGATATGTTTCTCTGTGTTGCAAAATAGGTTTTATTCATGCACAGACTGCAAGTTTTATTTTGGACCGAGTTTCAGCTTGCATTGCCAGAACCAAGTTTGTTATGTGCTGAAACGCCTTTTTCTGACATTTCAGGCTCTAACTTCAAAAATCATGCAAAACACTTCTAACACCTTCAGATATGTTTCTCTGTGTTGCAAAATAGGTTTTATTCATGCACAGACTGCAATTTTGATTTTGGATCGAGTTTCAGCTTGCATTGCCAGAACCAAGTTTGTTAAGTGCTGAAACGCTGTTTTCTGACATTTCAGGCTCTAACTTCAAAAATCATGCAAAACACTTCTAACACCTTCAGATATGTTTCTCTGTGTTGCAAAATAGGTTTTATTCATGCACAGACTGCAATTTTAATTTTGGGCCGAGTTTCAGCTTGCATTGCCTGAACCAAGTTTGTTATGTGCTGAAACGGCGTTTTCTGACATTTCAGGCTCTAACTTCAAAAATCATGCAAAACACTTCTAACACCTTCAGATATGTTTCTCTGTGTTGCAAAATAGGTTTTATTCATGCACAGACTGCAATTTTAATTTTGGGCCGAGTTTCAGCTTGCATTGCCAGAACCAAGTTTGTTATGTGCTGAAACGCTGTTTTCTGACATTTCAGGCTCTAACTTCAAAAATCATGCAAAACACTTCTAACACCTTCAGATATGTTTCTCTGTGTTGCAAAATAGGTTTTATTCATGCACAGACTGCAATTTTAATTTTTGGCCGAGTTTCAGCTTGCATTGCCTGAACCAAGTTTGTTATGTGCTGAAACGCCGTTTTCTGACATTTCAGGCTCTAACTTCAAAAATCATGCAAAACACTTCTAACACCTTCAGATATGTTTCTCTGTGTTGCAAAATAGGTTTTATTCATGCACAGACTGCAATTTTAATTTTGGACCGAGTTTCAGCTTGCATTGCCAGAACCAAGTTTGTTAAGTGCTGAAACGCTGTTTTCTGACATTTCAGGCTCTAACTTCAAAAATCATGCAAAACACTTCTAACACCTTCAGATATGTTTCTCTGTGTTGCAAAATAGGTTTTATTCATGCACAGACTGCAGTTTTAATTTTAGACCGAGTTTCAGCTTGCATTGTCTGAACCAAGTTTGTTATGTGCTGAAACGCCTTTTTCTGAAATTTCAGGCTCTAACTTCAAAAATCATGCAAAACACTTCTAACACCTTCAGATATGTTTCTCTGTGTTGCAAAATAGGTTTTATTCATGCACAGACTGCAATTTTAATTTTGGACCGAGTTTCAGCTTGCATTGCCAGAACCAAGTTTGTTATGTGCTGAAAAGCCTTTTTCTGACATTTCAGGCTCTAACTTCAAAAATCATGCAAAACACTTCTAACACCTTCAGATATGTTTCTCTGTGTTGCAAAATAGGTTTTATTCATGCACAGACTGCAATTTTAATTTTGGACCGAGTTTCAGCTTGCATTGCCAGAACCAAGTTTGTTAAGTGCTGAAACGCTGTTTTCTGACATTTCAGGCTCTAACTTCAAAAATCATGCAAAACACTTCTAACACCTTCAGATATGTTTCTCTGTGTTGCAAAATAGGTTTTATTCATGCACAGACTGCAATTTTAATTTTGGACCGAGTTTCAGCTTGCATTGCCAGAACCAAGTTTGTTAAGTGCTGAAACGCTGTTTTCTGACATTTCAGGCTCTAACTTCAAAAATCATGCAAAACACTTCTAACACCTTCAGATATGTTTCTCTGTGTTGCAAAATAGGTTTTATTCATGCACAGACTGCAATTTTAATTTTGGGCCGAGTTTCAGCTTGCATTGCCTGAACCAAGTTTGTTATGTGCTGAAACGCCGTTTTCTGACATTTCAGGCTCTAACTTCAAAAATCATGCAAAACACTTCTAACACCTTCAGATATGTTTCTCTGTGCTGCAAAATAGGTTTTATTCATGCACAGACTGCAATTTTAATTTTGGGCCGAGTTTCAGCTTGCATTGCCTGAACCGAGTTTGTTATGTGCTGAAACGCCGTTTTCTGACATTTCAGGCTCTAACTTCAAAAATCATGCAAAACACTTCTAACACCTTCAGATATGTTTCTCTGTGTTGCAAAATAGGTTTTATTCATGCACAGACTGCAATTTTAATTTTTGGCCGAGTTTCAGCTTGCATTGCCAGAACCAAGTTTGTTATGTGCTGAAAAGCCTTTTTCTGACATTTCAGGCTCTAACTTCAAAAATCATGCAAAACACTTCTAACACCTTCAGATATGTTTCTCTGTGTTGCAAAATAGGTTTTATTCATGCACAGACTGCAATTTTAATTTTAGACCGAGTTTCAGCTTGCATTGCCAGAACCAAGTTTGTTAAGTGCTGAAACGCTGTTTTCTGACATTTCAGGCTCTAACTTCAAAAATCATGCAAAACACTTCTAACACCTTCAGATATGTTTCTCTGTGTTGCAAAATAGGTTTTATTCATGCACAGACTGCAATTTTAATTTTGGGCCGAGTTTCAGCTTGCATTGCCTGAACCAAGTTTGTTATGTGCTGAAACGCCGTTTTCTGACATTTCAGGCTCTAACTTCAAAAATCATGCAAAACACTTCTAACACCTTCAGATATGTTTCTCTGTGCTGCAAAATAGGTTTTATTCATGCACAGACTGCAATTTTAATTTTGGGCCGAGTTTCAGCTTGCATTACCAGAACCAAGTTTGTTATGTGCTGAAACGCTGTTTTCTGACATTTCAGGCTCTAACTTCAAAAATCATGCAAAACACTTCTAACACCTTCAGATATGTTACTCTGTGTTGCAAAATAGGTTTTATTCATGCACAGACTGCAATTTTAATTTTTGGCCGAGTTTCAGCTTGCATTGCCTGAACCGAGTTTGTTATGTGCTGAAACGCCGTTTTCTGACATTTCAGGCTCTAACTTCAAAAATCATGCAAAACACTTCTAACACCTTCAGATATGTTTCTCTGTGTTGCAAAATAGGTTTTATTCATGCACAGACTGCAATTTTAATTTTTGGCCGAGTTTCAGCTTGCATTGCCAGAACCAAGTTTGTTATGTGCTGAAATGCCTTTTTCTGACATTTCAGGCTCTAACTTCAAAAATCATGCAAAACACTTCTAACACCTTCAGATATGTTTCTCTGTGTTGCAAAATAGGTTTTATTCATGCACAGACTGCAATTTTAATTTTGGACCGAGTTTCAGCTTGCATTGCCAGAACCAAGTTTGTTATGTGCTGAAAAGCCTTTTTCTGACATTTCAGGCTCTAACTTCAAAAATCATGCAAAACACTTCTAACACCTTCAGATATGTTTCTCTGTGTTGCAAAATAGGTTTTATTCATGCACAGACTGCAATTTTAATTTTGGGCCGAGTTTCACCTTGCATTGCCTGAACCAAGTTTGTTATGTGCTGAAACGCCGTTTTCTGACATTTCAGGCTCTAACTTCAAAAATCATGCAAAACACTTCTAACACCTTCAGATATGTTTCTCTGTGCTGCAAAATAGGTTTTATTCATGCACAGACTGCAATTTTAATTTTGGGCCGAGTTTCAGCTTGCAATACCAGAACCAAGTTTGTTATGTGCTGAAACGCTGTTTTCTGACATTTCAGGCTCTAACTTCAAAAATCATGCAAAACACTTCTAACACCTTCAGATATGTTTCTCTGTGTTGCAAAATAGGTTTTATTCATGCACAGACTGCAATTTTAATTTTAGACCGAGTTTCAGCTTGCATTGTCTGAACCAAGTTTGTTATGTGCTGAAACGCCTTTTTCTGACATTTCAGGCTCTAACTTCAAAAATCATGCAAAACACTTCTAACACCTTCAGATATGTTTCTCTGTGTTGCAAAATAGGTTTTATTCATGCACAGACTGCAATTTTAATTTTGGACCGAGTTTCAGCTTGCATTGCCAGAACCAAGTTTGTTAAGTGCTGAAACGCTGTTTTCTGACATTTCAGGCTCTAACTTCAAAAATCATGCAAAACACTTCTAACACCTTCAGATATGTTTCTCTGTGTTGCAAAATAGGTTTTATTCATGCACAGACTGCAATTTTAATTTTATACCGAGTTTCAGCTTGCATTGCCTGAACCAAGTTTGTTCTGCGCTGAAAGGCTGTTTTCTGACATTTCAGGCTCTAACTTAAAAAATCATGCAAAACACTTCTAACACCTTCAGATATGTTTCTCTGTGTTGCAAAATAGGTTTTATTCATGCACAGACTGCAATTTTAATTTTGGGCCGAGTTTCAGCTTGCATTGCCTGAACCAAGTTTGTTATGTGCTGAAACGCCGTTTTCTGACATTTCAGGCTCTAACTTCAAAAATCATGCAAAACACTTCTAACACCTTCAGATATGTTTCTCTGTGTTGCAAAATAGGTTTTATTCATGCACAGACTGCAATTTTAATTTTTGGCCGAGTTTCAGCTTGCATTGCCTGAACCGAGTTTGTTATGTGCTGAAACGCCGTTTTCTGACATTTCAGGCTCTAACTTCAAAAATCATGCAAAACACTTCTAACACCTTCAAATATGTTTCTCTGTGTTGCAAAATAGGTTTTATTCATGCACAGACTGCAATTTTAATTTTTGGCCGAGTTTCAGCTTGCATTGCCAGAACCAAGTTTGTTATGTGCTGAAATGCCTTTTTCTGACATTTCAGGCTCTAACTTCAAAAATCATGCAAAACACTTCTAACACCTTCAAATATGTTTCTCTGTGTTGCAAAATAGGTTTTATTCATGCACAGACTGCAATTTTAATTTTGGGCCGAGTTTCAGCTTGCATTACCAGAACCAAGTTTGTCATGTGCTGAAACGCTGTTTTCTGACATTTCAGGCTCTAACTTCAAAAATCATGCAAAACACTTCTAACACCTTCAGATATGTTTCTCTGTGTTGCAAAATAGGTTTTATTCATGCACAGACTGCAATTTTAATTTTTGGCCGAGTTTCAGCTTGCATTGCCTGAACCGAGTTTGTTATGTGCTGAAACGCCGTTTTCTGACATTTCAGGCTCTAACTTCAAAAATCATGCAAAACACTTCTAACACCTTCAGATATGTTTCTCTGTGTTGCAAAATAGGTTTTATTCATGCACAGACTGCAATTTTAATTTTGGGCCGAGTTTCAGCTTGCATTGCCTGAACCAAGTTTGTTATGTGCTGAAACGGCGTTTTCTGACATTTCAGGCTCTAACTTCAAAAATCATGCAAAACACTTCTAACACCTTCAGATATGTTTCTCTGTGTTGCAAAATAGGTTTTATTCATGCACAGACTGCAATTTTAATTTTGGGCCGAGTTTCAGCTTGCATTGCCTGAACCAAGTTTGTTATGTGCTGAAACGCCGTTTTCTGGCATTTCAGGCTCTAACTTCAAAAATCAAGCAAAACACTTCTAACAATTTCAGATATGTTTCTCTGTGTTGCAAAATAGGTTTTATTCATGCACAGACTGCAATTTTAATTTTGGGCCGAGTTTCAGCTTGCATTGCCAGAACCAAGTTTGTTATGTGCTGAAACGCTGTTTTCTGACATTTCAGGCTCTAACTTCAAAAATCATGCAAAACACTTCTAACACCTTCAGATATGTTTCTCTGTGTTGCAAAATAGGTTTTATTCATGCACAGACTGCAATTTTAATTTTGGACCGAGTTTCAGCTTGCATTGCCAGAACCAAGTTTGTTAAGTGCTGAAACGCCTTTTTCTGACATTTCAGGCTCTAACTTCAAAAATCATGCAAAACACTTCTAACACCTTCAGATATGTTTCTCTGTGTTGCAAAATAGGTTTTATTCATGCACAGACTGCAGTTTTAATTTTAGACCGAGTTTCAGCTTGCATTGTCTGAACCAAGTTTGTTATGTGCTGAAACGCCTTTTTCTGAAATTTCAGGCTCTAACTTCAAAAATCATGCAAAACACTTCTAACACCTTCAGATATGTTTCTCTGTGTTGCAAAATAGGTTTTATTCATGCACAGACTGCAATTTTAATTTTGGACCGAGTTTCAGCTTGCACTGCCAGAACCAAGTTTGTTAAGTGCTGAAACGCTGTTTTCTGACATTTCAGGCTCTAACTTCAAAAATCATGCAAAACACTTCTAACACCTTCAGATATGTTTCTCTGTGTTGCAAAATAGGTTTTATTCATGCACAGACTGCAATTTTAATTTTGGACCGAGTTTCAGCTTGCATTGCCAGAACCAAGTTTGTTAAGTGCTGAAACGCTGTTTTCTGACATTTCAGGCTCTAACTTCAAAAATCATGCAAAACACTTCTAACACCTTCAGATATGTTTCTCTGTGTTGCAAAATAGGTTTTATTCATGCACAGACTGCAATTTTAATTTTGGGCCGAGTTTCAGCTTGCATTGCCTGAACCAAGTTTGTTATGTGCTGAAACGCCGTTTTCTGACATTTCAGGCTCTAACTTCAAAAATCATGCAAAACACTTCTAACACCTTCAGATATGTTTCTCTGTGCTGCAAAATAGGTTTTATTCATGCACAGACTGCAATTTTAATTTTGGGCCGAGTTTCAGCTTGCATTGCCTGAACCGAGTTTGTTATGTGCTGAAACGCCGTTTTCTGACATTTCAGGCTCTAACTTCAAAAATCATGCAAAACACTTCTAACACCTTCAGATATGTTTCTCTGTGTTGCAAAATAGGTTTTATTCATGTACAGACTGCAATTTTAATTTTTGGCCGAGTTTCAGCTTGCATTGCCAGAACCAAGTTTGTTATGTGCTGATATGCCTTTTTCTGACATTTCAGGCTCTAACTTCAAAAATCATGCAAAACACTTCTAACACCTTCAGATATGTTTCTCTGTGTTGCAAAATAGGTTTTATTCATGCACAGACTGCAATTTTAATTTTGGACCGAGTTTCAGCTTGCATTGCCAGAACCAAGTTTGTTATGTGCTGAAAAGCCTTTTTCTGACATTTCAGGCTCTAACTTCAAAAATCATGCAAAACACTTCTAACACCTTCAGATATGTTTCTCTGTGTTGCAAAATAGGTTTTATTCATGCACAGACTGCAATTTTAATTTTAGACCGAGTTTCAGCTTGCATTGCCAGAACCAAGTTTGTTAAGTGCTGAAACGCTGTTTTCTGACATTTCAGGCTCTAACTTCAAAAATCATGCAAAACACTTCTAACACCTTCAGATATGTTTCTCTGTGTTGCAAAATAGGTTTTATTCATGCACAGACTGCAATTTTAATTTTGGGCCGAGTTTCAGCTTGCATTGCCTGAACCAAGTTTGTTATGTGCTGAAACGCCGTTTTCTGACATTTCAGGCTCTAACTTCAAAAATCATGCAAAACACTTCTAACACCTTCAGATATGTTTCTCTGTGTTGCAAAATAGGTTTTATTCATGCACAGACTGCAATTTTAATTTTGGGCCGAGTTTCAGCTTGCATTGCCAGAACCAAGTTTGTTATGTGCTGAAACGCTGTTTTCTGACATTTCAGGCTCTAACTTCAAAAATCATGCAAAACACTTCTAACACCTTCAGATATGTTTCTCTGTGTTGCAAAATAGGTTTTATTCATGCACAGACTGCAATTTTAATTTTTGGCCGAGTTTCAGCTTGCATTGCCTGAACCAAGTTTGTTATGTGCTGAAACGCCGTTTTCTGACATTTCAGGCTCTAACTTCAAAAATCATGCAAAACACTTCTAACACCTTCAGATATGTTTCTCTGTGTTGCAAAATAGGTTTTATTCATGCACAGACTGCAATTTTAATTTTGGACCGAGTTTCAGCTTGCATTGCCAGAACCAAGTTTGTTAAGTGCTGAAACGCTGTTTTCTGACATTTCAGGCTCTAACTTCAAAAATCATGCAAAACACTTCTAACACCTTCAGATATGTTTCTCTGTGTTGCAAAATAGGTTTTATTCATGCACAGACTGCAGTTTTAATTTTAGACCGAGTTTCAGCTTGCATTGTCTGAACCAAGTTTGTTATGTGCTGAAACGCCTTTTTCTGAAATTTCAGGCTCTAACTTCAAAAATCATGCAAAACACTTCTAACACCTTCAGATATGTTTCTCTGTGTTGCAAAATAGGTTTTATTCATGCACAGACTGCAATTTTAATTTTGGACCGAGTTTCAGCTTGCATTGCCAGAACCAAGTTTGTTATGTGCTGAAAAGCCTTTTTCTGACATTTCAGGCTCTAACTTCAAAAATCATGCAAAACACTTCTAACACCTTCAGATATGTTTCTCTGTGTTGCAAAATAGGTTTTATTCATGCACAGACTGCAATTTTAATTTTGGACCGAGTTTCAGCTTGCATTGCCAGAACCAAGTTTGTTAAGTGCTGAAACGCTGTTTTCTGACATTTCAGGCTCTAACTTCAAAAATCATGCAAAACACTTCTAACACCTTCAGATATGTTTCTCTGTGTTGCAAAATAGGTTTTATTCATGCACAGACTGCAATTTTAATTTTGGACCGAGTTTCAGCTTGCATTGCCAGAACCAAGTTTGTTAAGTGCTGAAACGCTGTTTTCTGACATTTCAGGCTCTAACTTCAAAAATCATGCAAAACACTTCTAACACCTTCAGATATGTTTCTCTGTGTTGCAAAATAGGTTTTATTCATGCACAGACTGCAATTTTAATTTTGGGCCGAGTTTCAGCTTGCATTGCCTGAACCAAGTTTGTTATGTGCTGAAACGCCGTTTTCTGACATTTCAGGCTCTAACTTCAAAAATCATGCAAAACACTTCTAACACCTTCAGATATGTTTCTCTGTGCTGCAAAATAGGTTTTATTCATGCACAGACTGCAATTTTAATTTTGGGCCGAGTTTCAGCTTGCATTGCCTGAACCGAGTTTGTTATGTGCTGAAACGCCGTTTTCTGACATTTCAGGCTCTAACTTCAAAAATCATGCAAAACACTTCTAACACCTTCAGATATGTTTCTCTGTGTTGCAAAATAGGTTTTATTCATGCACAGACTGCAATTTTAATTTTTGGCCGAGTTTCAGCTTGCATTGCCAGAACCAAG
Organism: Garra rufa; assembly: GCF_049309525.1. Taxonomy (NCBI): domain Eukaryota; kingdom Metazoa; phylum Chordata; class Actinopteri; order Cypriniformes; family Cyprinidae; genus Garra; species Garra rufa. The sequence continues at coordinate 2,461,929 of NW_027394278.1, read as the reverse complement.
TTTGTTATGTGCTGAAAAGCCTTTTTCTGACATTTCAGGCTCTAACTTCAAAAATCATGCAAAACACTTCTAACACCTTCAGATATGTTTCTCTGTGTTGCAAAATAGGTTTTATTCATGCACAGACTGCAATTTTAATTTTAGACCGAGTTTCAGCTTGCATTGCCAGAACCAAGTTTGTTAAGTGCTGAAACGCTGTTTTCTGACATTTCAGGCTCTAACTTCAAAAATCATGCAAAACACTTCTAACACCTTCAGATATGTTTCTCTGTGTTGCAAAATAGGTTTTATTCATGCACAGACTGCAATTTTAATTTTGGGCCGAGTTTCAGCTTGCATTGCCTGAACCAAGTTTGTTATGTGCTGAAACGCCGTTTTCTGACATTTCAGGCTCTAACTTCAAAAATCATGCAAAACACTTCTAACACCTTCAGATATGTTTCTCTGTGCTGCAAAATAGGTTTTATTCATGCACAGACTGCAATTTTAATTTTGGGCCGAGTTTCAGCTTGCATTACCAGAACCAAGTTTGTTATGTGCTGAAACGCTGTTTTCTGACATTTCAGGCTCTAACTTCAAAAATCATGCAAAACACTTCTAACACCTTCAGATATGTTACTCTGTGTTGCAAAATAGGTTTTATTCATGCACAGACTGCAATTTTAATTTTTGGCCGAGTTTCAGCTTGCATTGCCTGAACCGAGTTTGTTATGTGCTGAAACGCCGTTTTCTGACATTTCAGGCTCTAACTTCAAAAATCATGCAAAACACTTCTAACACCTTCAGATATGTTTCTCTGTGTTGCAAAATAGGTTTTATTCATGCACAGACTGCAATTTTAATTTTTGGCCGAGTTTCAGCTTGCATTGCCAGAACCAAGTTTGTTATGTGCTGAAATGCCTTTTTCTGACATTTCAGGCTCTAACTTCAAAAATCATGCAAAACACTTCTAACACCTTCAGATATGTTTCTCTGTGTTGCAAAATAGGTTTTATTCATGCACAGACTGCAATTTTAATTTTGGACCGAGTTTCAGCTTGCATTGCCAGAACCAAGTTTGTTATGTGCTGAAAAGCCTTTTTCTGACATTTCAGGCTCTAACTTCAAAAATCATGCAAAACACTTCTAACACCTTCAGATATGTTTCTCTGTGTTGCAAAATAGGTTTTATTCATGCACAGACTGCAATTTTAATTTTGGGCCGAGTTTCACCTTGCATTGCCTGAACCAAGTTTGTTATGTGCTGAAACGCCGTTTTCTGACATTTCAGGCTCTAACTTCAAAAATCATGCAAAACACTTCTAACACCTTCAGATATGTTTCTCTGTGCTGCAAAATAGGTTTTATTCATGCACAGACTGCAATTTTAATTTTGGGCCGAGTTTCAGCTTGCAATACCAGAACCAAGTTTGTTATGTGCTGAAACGCTGTTTTCTGACATTTCAGGCTCTAACTTCAAAAATCATGCAAAACACTTCTAACACCTTCAGATATGTTTCTCTGTGTTGCAAAATAGGTTTTATTCATGCACAGACTGCAATTTTAATTTTAGACCGAGTTTCAGCTTGCATTGTCTGAACCAAGTTTGTTATGTGCTGAAACGCCTTTTTCTGACATTTCAGGCTCTAACTTCAAAAATCATGCAAAACACTTCTAACACCTTCAGATATGTTTCTCTGTGTTGCAAAATAGGTTTTATTCATGCACAGACTGCAATTTTAATTTTGGACCGAGTTTCAGCTTGCATTGCCAGAACCAAGTTTGTTAAGTGCTGAAACGCTGTTTTCTGACATTTCAGGCTCTAACTTCAAAAATCATGCAAAACACTTCTAACACCTTCAGATATGTTTCTCTGTGTTGCAAAATAGGTTTTATTCATGCACAGACTGCAATTTTAATTTTATACCGAGTTTCAGCTTGCATTGCCTGAACCAAGTTTGTTCTGCGCTGAAAGGCTGTTTTCTGACATTTCAGGCTCTAACTTAAAAAATCATGCAAAACACTTCTAACACCTTCAGATATGTTTCTCTGTGTTGCAAAATAGGTTTTATTCATGCACAGACTGCAATTTTAATTTTGGGCCGAGTTTCAGCTTGCATTGCCTGAACCAAGTTTGTTATGTGCTGAAACGCCGTTTTCTGACATTTCAGGCTCTAACTTCAAAAATCATGCAAAACACTTCTAACACCTTCAGATATGTTTCTCTGTGTTGCAAAATAGGTTTTATTCATGCACAGACTGCAATTTTAATTTTTGGCCGAGTTTCAGCTTGCATTGCCTGAACCGAGTTTGTTATGTGCTGAAACGCCGTTTTCTGACATTTCAGGCTCTAACTTCAAAAATCATGCAAAACACTTCTAACACCTTCAAATATGTTTCTCTGTGTTGCAAAATAGGTTTTATTCATGCACAGACTGCAATTTTAATTTTTGGCCGAGTTTCAGCTTGCATTGCCAGAACCAAGTTTGTTATGTGCTGAAATGCCTTTTTCTGACATTTCAGGCTCTAACTTCAAAAATCATGCAAAACACTTCTAACACCTTCAAATATGTTTCTCTGTGTTGCAAAATAGGTTTTATTCATGCACAGACTGCAATTTTAATTTTGGGCCGAGTTTCAGCTTGCATTACCAGAACCAAGTTTGTCATGTGCTGAAACGCTGTTTTCTGACATTTCAGGCTCTAACTTCAAAAATCATGCAAAACACTTCTAACACCTTCAGATATGTTTCTCTGTGTTGCAAAATAGGTTTTATTCATGCACAGACTGCAATTTTAATTTTTGGCCGAGTTTCAGCTTGCATTGCCTGAACCGAGTTTGTTATGTGCTGAAACGCCGTTTTCTGACATTTCAGGCTCTAACTTCAAAAATCATGCAAAACACTTCTAACACCTTCAGATATGTTTCTCTGTGTTGCAAAATAGGTTTTATTCATGCACAGACTGCAATTTTAATTTTGGGCCGAGTTTCAGCTTGCATTGCCAGAACCAAGTTTGTTATGTGCTGAAACGCTGTTTTCTGACATTTCAGGCTCTAACTTCAAAAATCATGCAAAACACTTCTAACACCTTCAGATATGTTTCTCTGTGTTGCAAAATAGGTTTTATTCATGCACAGACTGCAATTTTAATTTTGGGCCGAGTTTCAGCTTGCATTGCCTGAACCAAGTTTGTTATGTGCTGAAACGCCGTTTTCTGACATTTCAGGCTCTAACTTCAAAAATCATGCAAAACACTTCTAACACCTTCAGATATGTTTCTCTGTGTTGCAAAATAGGTTTTATTCATGCACAGACTGCAATTTTAATTTTGGACCGAGTTTCAGCTTGCATTGCCAGAACCAAGTTTGTTAAGTGCTGAAACGCTGTTTTCTGACATTTCAGGCTCTAACTTCAAAAATCATGCAAAACACTTCTAACACCTTCAGATATGTTTCTCTGTGTTGCAAAATAGGTTTTATTCATGCACAGACTGCAGTTTTAATTTTAGACCGAGTTTCAGCTTGCATTGTCTGAACCAAGTTTGTTATGTGCTGAAACGCCTTTTTCTGAAATTTCAGGCTCTAACTTCAAAAATCATGCAAAACACTTCTAACACCTTCAGATATGTTTCTCTGTGTTGCAAAATAGGTTTTATTCATGCACAGACTGCAATTTTAATTTTGGACCGAGTTTCAGCTTGCACTGCCAGAACCAAGTTTGTTAAGTGCTGAAACGCTGTTTTCTGACATTTCAGGCTCTAACTTCAAAAATCATGCAAAACACTTCTAACACCTTCAGATATGTTTCTCTGTGTTGCAAAATAGGTTTTATTCATGCACAGACTGCAATTTTAATTTTGGACCGAGTTTCAGCTTGCATTGCCAGAACCAAGTTTGTTAAGTGCTGAAACGCTGTTTTCTGACATTTCAGGCTCTAACTTCAAAAATCATGCAAAACACTTCTAACACCTTCAGATATGTTTCTCTGTGTTGCAAAATAGGTTTTATTCATGCACAGACTGCAATTTTAATTTTGGGCCGAGTTTCAGCTTGCATTGCCTGAACCAAGTTTGTTATGTGCTGAAACGCCGTTTTCTGACATTTCAGGCTCTAACTTCAAAAATCATGCAAAACACTTCTAACACCTTCAGATATGTTTCTCTGTGCTGCAAAATAGGTTTTATTCATGCACAGACTGCAATTTTAATTTTGGGCCGAGTTTCAGCTTGCATTGCCTGAACCGAGTTTGTTATGTGCTGAAACGCCGTTTTCTGACATTTCAGGCTCTAACTTCAAAAATCATGCAAAACACTTCTAACACCTTCAGATATGTTTCTCTGTGTTGCAAAATAGGTTTTATTCATGTACAGACTGCAATTTTAATTTTTGGCCGAGTTTCAGCTTGCATTGCCAGAACCAAGTTTGTTATGTGCTGATATGCCTTTTTCTGACATTTCAGGCTCTAACTTCAAAAATCATGCAAAACACTTCTAACACCTTCAGATATGTTTCTCTGTGTTGCAAAATAGGTTTTATTCATGCACAGACTGCAATTTTAATTTTGGACCGAGTTTCAGCTTGCATTGCCAGAACCAAGTTTGTTATGTGCTGAAAAGCCTTTTTCTGACATTTCAGGCTCTAACTTCAAAAATCATGCAAAACACTTCTAACACCTTCAGATATGTTTCTCTGTGTTGCAAAATAGGTTTTATTCATGCACAGACTGCAATTTTAATTTTAGACCGAGTTTCAGCTTGCATTGCCAGAACCAAGTTTGTTAAGTGCTGAAACGCTGTTTTCTGACATTTCAGGCTCTAACTTCAAAAATCATGCAAAACACTTCTAACACCTTCAGATATGTTTCTCTGTGTTGCAAAATAGGTTTTATTCATGCACAGACTGCAATTTTAATTTTGGGCCGAGTTTCAGCTTGCATTACCAGAACCAAGTTTGTTATGTGCTGAAACGCTGTTTTCTGACATTTCAGGCTCTAACTTCAAAAATCATGCAAAACACTTCTAACACCTTCAGATATGTTTCTCTGTGTTGCAAAATAGGTTTTATTCATGCACAGACTGCAATTTTAATTTTTGGCCGAGTTTCAGCTTGCATTGCCTGAACCGAGTTTGTTATGTGCTGAAACGCCGTTTTCTGACATTTCAGGCTCTAACTTCAAAAATCATGCAAAACACTTCTAACACCTTCAGATATGTTTCTCTGTGTTGCAAAATAGGTTTTATTCATGCACAGACTGCAATTTTAATTTTTGGCCGAGTTTCAGCTTGCATTGCCAGAACCAAGTTTGTTATGTGCTGAAATGCCTTTTTCTGACATTTCAGGCTCTAACTTCAAAAATCATGCAAAACACTTCTAACACCTTCAGATATGTTTCTCTGTGTTGCAAAATAGGTTTTATTCATGCACAGACTGCAATTTTAATTTTGGACCGAGTTTCAGCTTGCATTGCCAGAACCAAGTTTGTTATGTGCTGAAAAGCCTTTTTCTGACATTTCAGGCTCTAACTTCAAAAATCATGCAAAACACTTCTAACACCTTCAGATATGTTTCTCTGTGTTGCAAAATAGGTTTTATTCATGCACAGACTGCAATTTTAATTTTGGGCCGAGTTTCACCTTGCATTGCCTGAACCAAGTTTGTTATGTGCTGAAACGCCGTTTTCTGACATTTCAGGCTCTAACTTCAAAAATCATGCAAAACACTTCTAACACCTTCAGATATGTTTCTCTGTGCTGCAAAATAGGTTTTATTCATGCACAGACTGCAATTTTAATTTTGGGCCGAGTTTCAGCTTGCAATACCAGAACCAAGTTTGTTATGTGCTGAAACGCTGTTTTCTGACATTTCAGGCTCTAACTTCAAAAATCATGCAAAACACTTCTAACACCTTCAGATATGTTTCTCTGTGTTGCAAAATAGGTTTTATTCATGCACAGACTGCAATTTTAATTTTTGGCCGAGTTTCAGCTTGCATTGCCTGAACCAAGTTTGTTATGTGCTGAAACGCCGTTTTCTGACATTTCAGGCTCTAACTTCAAAAATCATGCAAAACACTTCAAACACCTTCAGATATGTTTCTCTGTGTTGCAAAATAGGTTTTATTCATGCACAGACTGCAATTTTAATTTTGGACCGAGTTTCAGCTTGCATTGCCAGAACCAAGTTTGTTAAGTGCTGAAACGCTGTTTTCTGACATTTCAGGCTCTAACTTCAAAAATCATGCAAAACACTTCTAACACCTTCAGATATGTTTCTCTGTGTTGCAAAATAGGTTTTATTCATGCACAGACTGCAATTTTAATTTTAGACCGAGTTTCAGCTTGCATTGTCTGAACCAAGTTTGTTATGTGCTGAAACGCCTTTTTCTGACATTTCAGGCTCTAACTTCAAAAATCATGCAAAACACTTCTAACACCTTCAGATATGTTTCTCTGTGTTGCAAAATAGGTTTTATTCATGCACAGACTGCAATTTTAATTTTGGACCGAGTTTCAGCTTGCATTGCCAGAACCAAGTTTGTTAAGTGCTGAAACGCTGTTTTCTGACATTTCAGGCTCTAACTTCAAAAATCATGCAAAACACTTCTAACACCTTCAGATATGTTTCTCTGTGTTGCAAAATAGGTTTTATTCATGCACAGACTGCAATTTTAATTTTATACCGAGTTTCAGCTTGCATTGCCTGAACCAAGTTTGTTCTGCGCTGAAAGGCTGTTTTCTGACATTTCAGGCTCTAACTTAAAAAATCATGCAAAACACTTCTAACACCTTCAGATATGTTTCTCTGTGTTGCAAAATAGGTTTTATTCATGCACAGACTGCAATTTTAATTTTTGGCCGAGTTTCAGCTTGCATTGCCTGAACCAAGTTTGTTATGTGCTGAAACGCCGTTTTCTGACATTTCAGGCTCTAACTTCAAAAATCATGCAAAACACTTCAAACACCTTCAGATATGTTTCTCTGTGTTGCAAAATAGGTTTTATTCATGCACAGACTGCAATTTTAATTTTGGACCGAGTTTCAGCTTGCATTGCCAGAACCAAGTTTGTTAAGTGCTGAAACGCTGTTTTCTGACATTTCAGGCTCTAACTTCAAAAATCATGCAAAACACTTCTAACACCTTCAGATATGTTTCTCTGTGTTGCAAAATAGGTTTTATTCATGCACAGACTGCAATTTTAATTTTAGACCGAGTTTCAGCTTGCATTGTCTGAACCAAGTTTGTTATGTGCTGAAACGCCTTTTTCTGACATTTCAGGCTCTAACTTCAAAAATCATGCAAAACACTTCTAACACCTTCAGATATGTTTCTCTGTGTTGCAAAATAGGTTTTATTCATGCACAGACTGCAATTTTAATTTTATACCGAGTTTCAGCTTGCATTGCCTGAACCAAGTTTGTTCTGCGCTGAAAGGCTGTTTTCTGACATTTCAGGCTCTAACTTCAAAAATCATGCAAAACACTTCTAACACCTTCAGATATGTTTCTCTGTGTTGCAAAATAGGTTTTATTCATGCACAGACTGCAATTTTAATTTTTGGCCGAATTTCAGCTTGCATTGCCAGAACCAAGTTTGTTATGTGCTGAAATGCCTTTTTCTGACATTTCAGGCTCTAACTTCAAAAATCATGCAAAACACTTCTAACAGCTTCAGATATGTTTCTCTGTGTTGCAAAATAGGTTTTATTCATGCACAGACTGCAATTTTAAGTTTGGACCGAGTTTCAGCTTGCATTGCCAGAACCAAGTTTGTTATGTGCTGAAAAGCCTTTTTCTGACATTTCAGGCTCTAACTTCAAAAATCATGCAAAACACTTCTAACACCTTCAGATATGTTTCTCTGTGTTGCAAAATAGGTTTTATTCATGCACAGACTGCAATTTTAATTTTGGGCCGAGTTTCACCTTCTATTGCCTGAACCAAGTTTGTTATGTGCTGAAACGCCGTTTTCTGACATTTCAGGCTCTAACTTCAAAAATCATGCAAAACACTTCTAACACCTTCAGATATGTTTCTCTGTGCTGCAAAATAGGTTTTATTCATGCACAGACTGCAATTTTAATTTTGGGCCGAGTTTCAGCTTGCAATACCAGAACCAAGTTTGTTATGTGCTGAAACGCTGTTTTCTGACATTTCAGGCTCTAACTTCAAAAATCATGCAAAACACTTCTAACACCTTCAGATATGTTTCTCTGTGTTGCAAAATAGGTTTTATTCATGCACAGACTGCAATTTTAATTTTGGGCCGAGTTTCAGCTTGCATTGCCTGAACCAAGTTTGTTATGTGCTGAAACGCCGTTTTCTGACATTTCAGGCTCTAACTTCAAAAATCATGCAAAACACTTCTAACACCTTCAGATATGTTTCTCTGTGCTGCAAAATAGGTTTTATTCATGCACAGACTGCAATTTTAATTTTGGGCCGAGTTTCAGCTTGCAATACCAGAACCAAGTTTGTTATGTGCTGAAACGCTGTTTTCTGACATTTCAGGCTCTAACTTCAAAAATCATGCAAAACACTTCTAACACCTTCAGATATGTTTCTCTGTGTTGCAAAATAGGTTTTATTCATGCACAGACTGCAATTTTTAATTTTGGGCCGAGTTTCACCTTGCATTGCCAGAACCAAGTTTGTTATGTGCTGAAACGCCGTTTTCTGACATTTCAGGCTCTAACTTCAAAAATCATGCAAAACACTTCTAACACCTTCAGATATGTTTCTCTGTGCTGCAAAATAGGTTTTATTCATGCACAGACTGCAATTTTAATTTTGGGCCGAGTTTCAGCTTGCAATACCAGAACCAAGTTTGTTATGTGCTGAAACGCTGTTTTCTGACATTTCAGGCTCTAACTTCAAAAATCATGCAAAACACTTCTAACACCTTCAGATATGTTTCTCTGTGTTGCAAAATAGGTTTTATTCATGCACAGACTGCAATTTTAATTTTTGGCCGAGTTTCAGCTTGCATTGCCTGAACCAAGTTTGTTATGTGCTGAAACGCCGTTTTCTGACATTTCAGGCTCTAACTTCAAAAATCATGCAAAACACTTCAAACACCTTCAGATATGTTTCTCTGTGTTGCAAAATAGGTTTTATTCATGCACAGACTGCAATTTTAATTTTGGACCGAGTTTCAGCTTGCATTGCCAGAACCAAGTTTGTTAAGTGCTGAAACGCTGTTTTCTGACATTTCAGGCTCTAACTTCAAAAATCATGCAAAACACTTCTAACACCTTCAGATATGTTTCTCTGTGTTGCAAAATAGGTTTTATTCATGCACAGACTGCAATTTTAATTTTAGACCGAGTTTCAGCTTGCATTGTCTGAACCAAGTTTGTTATGTGCTGAAACGCCTTTTTCTGACATTTCAGGCTCTAACTTCAAAAATCATGCAAAACACTTCTAACACCTTCAGATATGTTTCTCTGTGTTGCAAAATAGGTTTTATTCATGCACAGACTGCAATTTTAATTTTATACCGAGTTTCAGCTTGCATTGCCTGAACCAAGTTTGTTCTGCGCTGAAAGGCTGTTTTCTGACATTTCAGGCTCTAACTTCAAAAATCATGCAAAACACTTCTAACACCTTCAGATATGTTTCTCTGTGTTGCAAAATAGGTTTTATTCATGCACAGACTGCAATTTTAATTTTTGGCCGAGTTTCAGCTTGCATTGCCAGAACCAAGTTTGTTATGTGCTGAAATGCCTTTTTCTGACATTTCAGGCTCTAACTTCAAAAATCATGCAAAACACTTCTAACACCTTCAGATATGTTTCTCTGTGTTGCAAAATAGGTTTTATTCATGCACAGACTGCAATTTTAATTTTGGACCGAGTTTCAGCTTGCATTGCCAGAACCAAGTTTGTTATGTGCTGAAAAGCCTTTTTCTGACATTTCAGGCTCTAACTTCAAAAATCATGCAAAACACTTCTAACACCTTCAGATATGTTTCTCTGTGTTGCAAAATAGGTTTTATTCATGCACAGACTGCAATTTTAATTTTGGGCCGAGTTTCACCTTCCATTGCCTGAACCAAGTTTGTTATGTGCTGAAACGCCGTTTTCTGACATTTCAGGCTCTAACTTCAAAAATCATGCAAAACACTTCTAACACCTTCAGATATGTTTCTCTGTGCTGCAAAATAGGTTTTATTCATGCACAGACTGCAATTTTAATTTTGGGCCGAGTTTCAGCTTGCAATACCAGAACCAAGTTTGTTATGTGCTGAAACGCTGTTTTCTGACATTTCAGGCTCTAACTTCAAAAATCATGCAAAACACTTCTAACACCTTCAGATATGTTTCTCTGTGTTGCAAAATAGGTTTTATTCATGCACAGACTGCAATTTTAATTTTGGGCCGAGTTTCAGCTTGCATTGCCTGAACCAAGTTTGTTATGTGCTGAAACGCCGTTTTCTGACATTTCAGGCTCTAACTTCAAAAATCATGCAAAACACTTCTAACACCTTCAGATATGTTTCTCTGTGCTGCAAAATAGGTTTTATTCATGCACAGACTGCAATTTTAATTTTGGGCAGAGTTTCAGCTTGCATTACCAGAACCAAGTTTGTTATGTGCTGAAACGCTGTTTTCTGACATTTCAGGCTCTAACTTCAAAAATCATGCAAAACACTTCTAACACCTTCAGATATGTTTCTCTGTGTTGCAAAATAGGTTTTATTCATGCACAGACTGCAATTTTAATTTTGGACCGAGTTTCAGCTTGCACTGCCAGAACCAAGTTTGTTAAGTGCTGAAACGCTGTTTTCTGACATTTCAGGCTCTAACTTCAAAAATCATGCAAAACACTTCTAACACCTTCAGATATGTTTCTCTGTGTTGCAAAATAGGTTTTATTCATGCACAGACTGCAATTTTAATTTTAGACCGAGTTTCAGCTTGCATTGCCAGAACCAAGTTTGTTAAGTGCTGAAACGCTGTTTTCTGACATTTCAGGCTCTAACTTCAAAAATCATGCAAAACACTTCTAACACCTTCAGATATGTTTCTCTGTGTTGCAAAATAGGTTTTATTCATGCACAGACTGCAATTTTAATTTTGGACCGAGTTTCAGCTTGCATTGCCAGAACCAAGTTTGTTAAGTGCTGAAACGCTGTTTTCTGACATTTCAGGCTCTAACTTCAAAAATCATGCAAAACACTTCTAACACCTTCAGATATGTTTCTCTGTGTTGCAAAATAGGTTTTATTCATGCACAGACTGCAATTTTAATTTTGGGCCGAGTTTCAGCTTGCATTGCTTGAACCAAGTTTGTTATGTGCTGAAACGCCGTTTTCTGACATTTCAGGCTCTAACTTCAAAAATCATGCAAAACACTTCTAACACCTTCAGATATGTTTCTCTGTGCTGCAAAATAGGTTTTATTATTGCACAGACTGCAATTTTAATTTTGGGCCGAGTTTCAGCTTGCATTACCAGAACCAAGTTTGTTATGTGCTGAAACGCTGTTTTCTGACATTTCAGGCTCTAACTTCAAAAATCATGCAAAACACTTCTAACACCTTCAGATATGTTTCTCTGTGTTGCAAAATAGGTTTTATTCATGCACAGACTGCAATTTTAATTTTTGGCCGAGTTTCAGCTTGCATTGCCTGAACCGAGTTTGTTATGTGCTGAAACGCCGTTTTCTGACATTTCAGGCTCTAACTTCAAAAATCATGCAAAACACTTCTAACACCTTCAGATATGTTTCTCTGTGTTGCAAAATAGGTTTTATTCATGCACAGACTGCAATTTTAATTTTGGACCGAGTTTCAGCTTGCATTGCCAGAACCAAGTTTGTTAAGTGCTGAAACGCTGTTTTCTGACATTTCAGGCTCTAACTTCAAAAATCATGCAAAACACTTCTAACACCTTCAGATATGTTTCTCTGTGTTGCAAAATAGGTTTTATTCATGCACAGACTGCAATTTTAATTTTATACCGAGTTTCAGCTTGCATTGCCTGAACCAAGTTTGTTCTGCGCTGAAAGGCTGTTTTCTGACATTTCAGGCTCTAACTTCAAAAATCATGCAAAACACTTCTAACACCTTCAGATATGTTTCTCTGTGTTGCAAAATAGGTTTTATTCATGCACAGACTGCAATTTTAATTTTGGGCCGAGTTTCACCTTGCATTGCCTGAACCAAGTTTGTTATGTGCTGAAACGCCGTTTTCTGACATTTCAGGCTCTAACTTCAAAAATCATGCAAAACACTTCTAACACCTTCAGATATGTTTACCTGTGCTGCAAAATAGGTTTTATTCATGCACAGACTGCAATTTTAATTTTGGGCCTAGTTTCAGCTTGCAATACCAGAACCAAGTTTGTTATGTGCTGAAACGCTGTTTTCTGACATTTCAGGCTCTAACTTCAAAAATCATGCAAAACACTTCTAACACCTTCAGATATGTTTCTCTGTGTTGCAAAATAGGTTTTATTCATGCACAGACTGCAATTTTAATTTTTGGCCGAGTTTCAGCTTGCATTGCCTGAACCAAGTTTGTTATGTGCTGAAACGCCGTTTTCTGACATTTCAGGCTCTAACTTCAAAAATCATGCAAAACACTTCAAACACCTTCAGATATGTTTCTCTGTGTTGCAAAATAGGTTTTATTCATGCACAGACTGCAATTTTAATTTTGGACCGAGTTTCAGCTTGCATTGCCAGAACCAAGTTTGTTAAGTGCTGAAACGCTGTTTTCTGACATTTCAGGCTCTAACTTCAAAAATCATGCAAAACACTTCTAACACCTTCAGATATGTTTCTCTGTGTTGCAAAATAGGTTTTATTCATGCACAGACTGCAATTTTAATTTTAGACCGAGTTTCAGCTTGCATTGTCTGAACCAAGTTTGTTATGTGCTGAAACGCCTTTTTCTGACATTTCAGGCTCTAACTTCAAAAATCATGCAAAACACTTCTAACACCTTCAGATATGTTTCTCTGTGTTGCAAAATAGGTTTTATTCATGCACAGACTGCAATTTTAATTTTAGACCGAGTTTCAGCTTGCATTGCCAGAACCAAGTTTGTTAAGTGCTGAAACTCTGTTTTCTGACATTTCAGGCTCTAACTTCAAAAATCATGCAAAACACTTCTAACACCTTCAGATATGTTTCTCTGTGTTGCAAAATAGGTTTTATTCATGCACAGACTGCAATTTTAATTTTGGACCGAGTTTCAGCTTGCATTGCCAGAACCAAGTTTGTTAAGTGCTGAAACGCTGTTTTCTGACATTTCAGGCTCTAACTTCAAAAATCATGCAAAACACTTCTAACACCTTCAGATATGTTTCTCTGTGTTGCAAAATAGGTTTTATTCATGCACAGACTGCAATTTTAATTTTGGGCCGAGTTTCAGCTTGCATTGCCTGAACCAAGTTTGTTATGTGCTGAAACGCCATTTTCTGACATTTCAGGCTCTAACTTCAAAAATCATGCAAAACACTTCTAACACCTTCAGATATGTTTCTCTGTGCTGCAAAATAGGTTTTATTCATGCACAGACTGCAATTTTAATTTTGGGCCGAGTTTCAGCTTGCATTACCAGAACCAAGTTTGTTATGTGCTGAAACGCTGTTTTCTGACATTTCAGGCTCTAACTTCAAAAATCATGCAAAACACTTCTAACACCTTCAGATATGTTTCTCTGTGTTGCAAAATAGGTTTTATTCATGCACAGACTGCAATTTTAATTTTTGGCCGAGTTTCAGCTTGCATTGCCTGAACCGAGTTTGTTATGTGCTGAAACGCCGTTTTCTGACATTTCAGGCTCTAACTTCAAAAATCATGCAAAACACTTCTAACACCTTCAGATATGTTTCTCTGTGTTGCAAAATAGGTTTTATTCATGCACAGACTGCAATTTTAATTTTGGACCGAGTTTCAGCTTGCATTGCCAGAACCAAGTTTGTTATGTGCTGAAAAGCCTTTTTCTGACATTTCAGGCTCTAACTTCAAAAATCATGCAAAACACTTCTAACACCTTCAGATATGTTTCTCTGTGTTGCAAAATAGGTTTTATTCATGCACAGACTGCAATTTTAATTTTTGGCCGAGTTTCAGCTTGCATTGCCTGAACCAAGTTTGTTATGTGCTGAAACGCCGTTTTCTGACATTTCAGGCTCTAACTTCAAAAATCATGCAAAACACTTCAAACACCTTCAGATATGTTTCTCTGTGTTGCAAAATAGGTTTTATTCATGCACAGACTGCAATTTTAATTTTGGACCGAGTTTCAGCTTGCATTGCCAGAACCAAGTTTGTTAAGTGCTGAAACGCTGTTTTCTGACATTTCAGGCTCTAACTTCAAAAATCATGCAAAACACTTCTAACACCTTCAGATATGTTTCTCTGTGTTGCAAAATAGGTTTTATTCATGCACAGACTGCAATTTTAATTTTAGACCGAGTTTCAGCTTGCATTGTCTGAACCAAGTTTGTTATGTGCTGAAACGCCTTTTTCTGACATTTCAGGCTCTAACTTCAAAAATCATGCAAAACACTTCTAACACCTTCAGATATGTTTCTCTGTGTTGCAAAATAGGTTTTATTCATGCACAGACTGCAATTTTAATTTTGGACCGAGTTTCAGCTTGCATTGCCAGAACCAAGTTTGTTAAGTGCTGAAACGCTGTTTTCTGACATTTCAGGCTCTAACTTCAAAAATCATGCAAAACACTTCTAACACCTTCAGATATGTTTCTCTGTGTTGCAAAATAGGTTTTATTCATGCACAGACTGCAATTTTAATTTTATACCGAGTTTCAGCTTGCATTGCCTGAACCAAGTTTGTTCTGCGCTGAAAGGCTGTTTTCTGACATTTCAGGCTCTAACTTCAAAAATCATGCAAAACACTTCTAACACCTTCAGATATGTTTCTCTGTGTTGCAAAATAGGTTTTATTCATGCACAGACTGCAATTTTAATTTTGGGCAGAGTTTCAGCTTGCATTACCAGAACCAAGTTTGTTATGTGCTGAAACGCTGTTTTCTGACATTTCAGGCTCTAACTTCAAAAATCATGCAAAACACTTCTAACACCTTCAGATATGTTTCTCTGTGTTGCAAAATAGGTTTTATTCATGCACAGACTGCAATTTTAATTTTGGACCGAGTTTCAGCTTGCACTGCCAGAACCAAGTTTGTTAAGTGCTGAAACGCTGTTTTCTGACATTTCAGGCTCTAACTTCAAAAATCATGCAAAACACTTCTAACACCTTCAGATATGTTTCTCTGTGTTGCAAAATAGGTTTTATTCATGCACAGACTGCAATTTTAATTTTGGACCGAGTTTCAGCTTGCATTGCCAGAACCAAGTCTGTTAAGTGCTGAAACGCTGTTTTCTGACATTTCAGGCTCTAACTTCAAAAATCATGCAAAACACTTCTAACACCTTCAGATATGTTTCTCTGTGTTGCAAAATAGGTTTTATTCATGCACAGACTGCAATTTTAATTTTGGGCCGAGTTTCAGCTTGCATTGCTTGAACCAAGTTTGTTATGTGCTGAAACGCCGTTTTCTGACATTTCAGGCTCTAACTTCAAAAATCATGCAAAACACTTCTAACACCTTCAGATATGTTTCTCTGTGCTGCAAAATAGGTTTTATTCATGCACAGACTGCAATTTTAATTTTGGGCCGAGTTTCAGCTTGCATTACCAGAACCAAGTTTGTTATGTGCTGAAACGCTGTTTTCTGACATTTCAGGCTCTAACTTCAAAAATCATGCAAAACACTTCTAACACCTTCAGATATGTTTCTCTGTGTTGCAAAATAGGTTTTATTCATGCACAGACTGCAATTTTAATTTTGGGCCGAGTTTCAGCTTGCATTGCCTGAACCGAGTTTGTTATGTGCTGAAACGCCGTTTTCTGACATTTCAGGCTCTAACTTCAAAAATCATGCAAAACACTTCTAACACCTTCAGATATGTTTCTCTGTGTTGCAAAATAGGTTTTATTCATGCACAGACTGCAATTTTAATTTTGGACCGAGTTTCAGCTTGCATTGCCAGAACCAAGTTTGTTAAGTGCTGAAACGCTGTTTTCTGACATTTCAGGCTCTAACTTCAAAAATCATGCAAAACACTTCTAACACCTTCAGATATGTTTCTCTGTGTTGCAAAATAGGTTTTATTCATGCACAGACTGCAATTTTAATTTTGGGCCGAGTTTCAGCTTGCATTGCCTGAACCAAGTTTGTTATGTGCTGAAACGCCATTTTCTGACATTTCAGGCTCTAACTTCAAAAATCATGCAAAACACTTCTAACACCTTCAGATATGTTTCTCTGTGCTGCAAAATAGGTTTTATTCATGCACAGACTGCAATTTTAATTTTGGGCCGAGTTTCAGCTTGCATTACCAGAACCAAGTTTGTTATGTGCTGAAACGCTGTTTTCTGACATTTCAGGCTCTAACTTCAAAAATCATGCAAAACACTTCTAACACCTTCAGATATGTTTCTCTGTGTTGCAAAATAGGTTTTATTCATGCACAGACTGCAATTTTAATTTTTGGCCGAGTTTCAGCTTGCATTGCCTGAACCGAGTTTGTTATGTGCTGAAACGCCGTTTTCTGACATTTCAGGCTCTAACTTCAAAAATCATGCAAAACACTTCTAACACCTTCAGATATGTTTCTCTGTGTTGCAAAATAGGTTTTATTCATGCACAGACTGCAATTTTAATTTTGGACCGAGTTTCAGCTTGCATTGCCAGAACCAAGTTTGTTATGTGCTGAAAAGCCTTTTTCTGACATTTCAGGCTCTAACTTCAAAAATCATGCAAAACACTTCTAACACCTTCAGATATGTTTCTCTGTGTTGCAAAATAGGTTTTATTCATGCACAGACTGCAATTTTAATTTTTGGCCGAGTTTCAGCTTGCATTGCCTGAACCAAGTTTGTTATGTGCTGAAACGCCGTTTTCTGACATTTCAGGCTCTAACTTCAAAAATCATGCAAAACACTTCAAACACCTTCAGATATGTTTCTCTGTGTTGCAAAATAGGTTTTATTCATGCACAGACTGCAATTTTAATTTTGGACCGAGTTTCAGCTTGCATTGCCAGAACCAAGTTTGTTAAGTGCTGAAACGCTGTTTTCTGACATTTCAGGCTCTAACTTCAAAAATCATGCAAAACACTTCTAACACCTTCAGATATGTTTCTCTGTGTTGCAAAATAGGTTTTATTCATGCACAGACTGCAATTTTAATTTTAGACCGAGTTTCAGCTTGCATTGTCTGAACCAAGTGTGTTATGTGCTGAAACGCCTTTTTCTGACATTTCAGGCTCTAACTTCAAAAATCATGCAAAACACTTCTAACACCTTCAGATATGTTTCTCTGTGTTGCAAAATAGGTTTTATTCATGCACAGACTGCAATTTTAATTTTAGACCGAGTTTCAGCTTGCATTGCCAGAACCAAGTTTGTTAAGTGCTGAAACGCTGTTTTCTGACATTTCAGGCTCTAACTTCAAAAATCATGCAAAACACTTCTAACACCTTCAGATATGTTTCTCTGTGTTGCAAAATAGGTTTTATTCATGCACAGACTGCAATTTTAATTTTGGACCGAGTTTCAGCTTGCATTGCCAGAACCAAGTCTGTTAAGTGCTGAAACGCTGTTTTCTGACATTTCAGGCTCTAACTTCAAAAATCATGCAAAACACTTCTAACACCTTCAGATATGTTTCTCTGTGTTGCAAAATAGGTTTTATTCATGCACAGACTGCAATTTTAATTTTGGGCCGAGTTTCAGCTTGCATTGCTTGAACCAAGTTTGTTATGTGCTGAAACGCCGTTTTCTGACATTTCAGGCTCTAACTTCAAAAATCATGCAAAACACTTCTAACACCTTCAGATATGTTTCTCTGTGCTGCAAAATAGGTTTTATTCATGCACAGACTGCAATTTTAATTTTGGGCCGAGTTTCAGCTTGCATTACCAGAACCAAGTTTGTTATGTGCTGAAACGCTGTTTTCTGACATTTCAGGCTCTAACTTCAAAAATCATGCAAAACACTTCTAACACCTTCAGATATGTTTCTCTGTGTTGCAAAATAGGTTTTATTCATGCACAGACTGCAATTTTAATTTTTGGCCGAGTTTCAGCTTGCATTGCCTGAACCGAGTTTGTTATGTGCTGAAACGCCGTTTTCTGACATTTCAGGCTCTAACTTCAAAAATCATGCAAAACACTTCTAACACCTTCAGATATGTTTCTCTGTGTTGCAAAATAGGTTTTATTCATGCACAGACTGCAATTTTAATTTTGGACCGAGTTTCAGCTTGCATTGCCAGAACCAAGTTTGTTAAGTGCTGAAACGCTGTTTTCTGACATTTCAGGCTCTAACTTCAAAAATCATGCAAAACACTTCTAACACCTTCAGATATGTTTCTCTGTGTTGCAAAATAGGTTTTATTCATGCACAGACTGCAATTTTAATTTTGGGCCGAGTTTCAGCTTGCATTGCCTGAACCAAGTTTGTTATGTGCTGAAACGCCATTTTCTGACATTTCAGGCTCTAACTTCAAAAATCATGCAAAACACTTCTAACACCTTCAGATATGTTTCTCTGTGCTGCAAAATAGGTTTTATTCATGCACAGACTGCAATTTTAATTTTGGGCCGAGTTTCAGCTTGCATTACCAGAACCAAGTTTGTTATGTGCTGAAACGCTGTTTTCTGACATTTCAGGCTCTAACTTCAAAAATCATGCAAAACACTTCTAACACCTTCAGATATGTTTCTCTGTGTTGCAAAATAGGTTTTATTCATGCACAGACTGCAATTTTAATTTTTGGCCGAGTTTCAGCTTGCATTGCCTGAACCGAGTTTGTTATGTGCTGAAACGCCGTTTTCTGACATTTCAGGCTCTAACTTCAAAAATCATGCAAAACACTTCTAACACCTTCAGATATGTTTCTCTGTGTTGCAAAATAGGTTTTATTCATGCACAGACTGCAATTTTAATTTTGGACCGAGTTTCAGCTTGCATTGCCAGAACCAAGTTTGTTATGTGCTGAAAAGCCTTTTTCTGACATTTCAGGCTCTAACTTCAAAAATCATGCAAAACACTTCTAACACCTTCAGATATGTTTCTCTGTGTTGCAAAATAGGTTTTATTCATGCACAGACTGCAATTTTAATTTTTGGCCGAGTTTCAGCTTGCATTGCCTGAACCAAGTTTGTTATGTGCTGAAACGCCGTTTTCTGACATTTCAGGCTCTAACTTCAAAAATCATGCAAAACACTTCAAACACCTTCAGATATGTTTCTCTGTGTTGCAAAATAGGTTTTATTCATGCACAGACTGCAATTTTAATTTTGGACCGAGTTTCAGCTTGCATTGCCAGAACCAAGTTTGTTAAGTGCTGAAACGCTGTTTTCTGACATTTCAGGCTCTAACTTCAAAAATCATGCAAAACACTTCTAACACCTTCAGATATGTTTCTCTGTGTTGCAAAATAGGTTTTATTCATGCACAGACTGCAATTTTAATTTTAGACCGAGTTTCAGCTTGCATTGTCTGAACCAAGTTTGTTATGTGCTGAAACGCCTTTTTCTGACATTTCAGGCTCTAACTTCAAAAATCATGCAAAACACTTCTAACACCTTCAGATATGTTTCTCTGTGTTGCAAAATAGGTTTTATTCATGCACAGACTGCAATTTTAATTTTGGACCGAGTTTCAGCTTGCATTGCCAGAACCAAGTTTGTTAAGTGCTGAAACGCTGTTTTCTGACATTTCAGGCTCTAACTTCAAAAATCATGCAAAACACTTCTAACACCTTCAGATATGTTTCTCTGTGTTGCAAAATAGGTTTTATTCATGCACAGACTGCAATTTTAATTTTATACCGAGTTTCAGCTTGCATTGCCTGAACCAAGTTTGTTCTGCGCTGAAAGGCTGTTTTCTGACATTTCAGGCTCTAACTTCAAAAATCATGCAAAACACTTCTAACACCTTCAGATATGTTTCTCTGTGTTGCAAAATAGGTTTTATTCATGCACAGACTGCAATTTTAATTTTGGGCAGAGTTTCAGCTTGCATTACCAGAACCAAGTTTGTTATGTGCTGAAACGCTGTTTTCTGACATTTCAGGCTCTAACTTCAAAAATCATGCAAAACACTTCTAACACCTTCAGATATGTTTCTCTGTGTTGCAAAATAGGTTTTATTCATGCACAGACTGCAATTTTAATTTTGGACCGAGTTTCAGCTTGCACTGCCAGAACCAAGTTTGTTAAGTGCTGAAACGCTGTTTTCTGACATTTCAGGCTCTAACTTCAAAAATCATGCAAAACACTTCTAACACCTTCAGATATGTTTCTCTGTGTTGCAAAATAGGTTTTATTCATGCACAGACTGCAATTTTAATTTTAGACCGAGTTTCAGCTTGCATTGCCAGAACCAAGTTTGTTAAGTGCTGAAACGCTGTTTTCTGACATTTCAGGCTCTAACTTCAAAAATCATGCAAAACACTTCTAACACCTTCAGATATGTTTCTCTGTGCTGCAAAATAGGTTTTATTCATGCACAGACTGCAATTTTAATTTTGGGCCGAGTTTCAGCTTGCATTACCAGAACCAAGTTTGTTATGTGCTGAAACGCTGTTTTCTGACATTTCAGGCTCTAACTTCAAAAATCATGCAAAACACTTCTAACACCTTCAGATATGTTTCTCTGTGTTGCAAAATAGGTTTTATTCATGCACAGACTGCAATTTTAATTTTTGGCCGAGTTTCAGCTTGCATTGCCTGAACCGAGTTTGTTATGTGCTGAAACGCCGTTTTCTGACATTTCAGGCTCTAACTTCAAAAATCATGCAAAACACTTCTAACACCTTCAGATATGTTTCTCTGTGTTGCAAAATAGGTTTTATTCATGCACAGACTGCAATTTTAATTTTGGACCGAGTTTCAGCTTGCATTGCCAGAACCAAGTTTGTTATGTGCTGAAAAGCCTTTTTCTGACATTTCAGGCTCTAACTTCAAAAATCATGCAAAACACTTCTAACACCTTCAGATATGTTTCTCTGTGTTGCAAAATAGGTTTTATTCATGCACAGACTGCAATTTTAATTTTTGGCCGAGTTTCAGCTTGCATTGCCTGAACCAAGTTTGTTATGTGCTGAAACGCCGTTTTCTGACATTTCAGGCTCTAACTTCAAAAATCATGCAAAACACTTCAAACACCTTCAGATATGTTTCTCTGTGTTGCAAAATAGGTTTTATTCATGCACAGACTGCAATTTTAATTTTGGACCGAGTTTCAGCTTGCATTGCCAGAACCAAGTTTGTTAAGTGCTGAAACGCTGTTTTCTGACATTTCAGGCTCTAACTTCAAAAATCATGCAAAACACTTCTAACACCTTCAGATATGTTTCTCTGTGTTGCAAAATAGGTTTTATTCATGCACAGACTGCAATTTTAATTTTAGACCGAGTTTCAGCTTGCATTGTCTGAACCAAGTTTGTTATGTGCTGAAACGCCTTTTTCTGACATTTCAGGCTCTAACTTCAAAAATCATGCAAAACACTTCTAACACCTTCAGATATGTTTCTCTGTGTTGCAAAATAGGTTTTATTCATGCACAGACTGCAATTTTAATTTTGGACCGAGTTTCAGCTTGCATTGCCAGAACCAAGTTTGTTAAGTGCTGAAACGCTGTTTTCTGACATTTCAGGCTCTAACTTCAAAAATCATGCAAAACACTTCTAACACCTTCAGATATGTTTCTCTGTGTTGCAAAATAGGTTTTATTCATGCACAGACTGCAATTTTAATTTTATACCGAGTTTCAGCTTGCATTGCCTGAACCAAGTTTGTTCTGCGCTGAAAGGCTGTTTTCTGACATTTCAGGCTCTAACTTCAAAAATCATGCAAAACACTTCTAACACCTTCAGATATGTTTCTCTGTGTTGCAAAATAGGTTTTATTCATGCACAGACTGCAATTTTAATTTTGGGCAGAGTTTCAGCTTGCATTACCAGAACCAAGTTTGTTATGTGCTGAAACGCTGTTTTCTGACATTTCAGGCTCTAACTTCAAAAATCATGCAAAACACTTCTAACACCTTCAGATATGTTTCTCTGTGTTGCAAAATAGGTTTTATTCATGCACAGACTGCAATTTTAATTTTGGACCGAGTTTCAGCTTGCACTGCCAGAACCAAGTTTGTTAAGTGCTGAAACGCTGTTTTCTGACATTTCAGGCTCTAACTTCAAAAATCATGCAAAACACTTCTAACACCTTCAGATATGTTTCTCTGTGTTGCAAAATAGGTTTTATTCATGCACAGACTGCAATTTTAATTTTAGACCGAGTTTCAGCTTGCATTGCCAGAACCAAGTTTGTTAAGTGCTGAAACGCTGTTTTCTGACATTTCAGGCTCTAACTTCAAAAATCATGCAAAACACTTCTAACACCTTCAGATATGTTTCTCTGTGTTGCAAAATAGGTTTTATTCATGCACAGACTGCAATTTTAATTTTGGACCGAGTTTCAGCTTGCATTGCCAGAACCAAGTCTGTTAAGTGCTGAAACGCTGTTTTCTGACATTTCAGGCTCTAACTTCAAAAATCATGCAAAACACTTCTAACACCTTCAGATATGTTTCTCTGTGTTGCAAAATAGGTTTTATTCATGCACAGACTGCAATTTTAATTTTGGGCCGAGTTTCAGCTTGCATTGCTTGAACCAAGTTTGTTATGTGCTGAAACGCCGTTTTCTGACATTTCAGGCTCTAACTTCAAAAATCATGCAAAACACTTCTAACACCTTCAGATATGTTTCTCTGTGCTGCAAAATAGGTTTTATTCATGCACAGACTGCAATTTTAATTTTGGGCCGAGTTTCAGCTTGCATTACCAGAACCAAGTTTGTTATGTGCTGAAACGCTGTTTTCTGACATTTCAGGCTCTAACTTCAAAAATCATGCAAAACACTTCTAACACCTTCAGATATGTTTCTCTGTGTTGCAAAATAGGTTTTATTCATGCACAGACTGCAATTTTAATTTTTGGCCGAGTTTCAGCTTGCATTGCCAGAACCAAGTTTGTTATGTGCTGAAATGCCTTTTTCTGACATTTCAGGCTCTAACTTCAAAAATCATGCAAAACACTTCTAACACCTTCAGATATGTTTCTCTGTGTTGCAAAATAGGTTTTATTCATGCACAGACTGCAATTTTAATTTTGGACCGAGTTTCAGCTTGCATTGCCAGAACCAAGTTTGTTATGTGCTGAAAAGCCTTTTTCTGACATTTCAGGCTCTAACTTCAAAAATCATGCAAAACACTTCTAACACCTTCAGATATGTTTCTCTGTGTTGCAAAATAGGTTTTATTCATGCACAGACTGCAATTTTAATTTTGGGCCGAGTTTCACCTTGCATTGCCTGAACCAAGTTTGTTATGTGCTGAAACGCCGTTTTCTGAAATTTCAGGCTCTAACTTCAAAAATCATGCAAAACACTTCTAACACCTTCAGATATGTTTCTCTGTGCTGCAAAATAGGTTTTATTCATGCACAGACTGCAATTTTAATTTTGGGCCGAGTTTCAGCTTGCAATACCAGAACCAAGTTTGTTATGTGCTGAAACGCTGTTTTCTGACATTTCAGGCTCTAACTTCAAAAATCATGCAAAACACTTCTAACACCTTCAGATATGTTTCTCTGTGTTGCAAAATAGGTTTTATTCATGCACAGACTGCAATTTTAATTTTTGGCCGAGTTTCAGCTTGCATTGCCTGAACCAAGTTTGTTATGTGCTGAAACGCCGTTTTCTGACATTTCAGGCTCTAACTTCAAAAATCATGCAAAACACTTCAAACACCTTCAGATATGTTTCTCTGTGTTGCAAAATAGGTTTTATTCATGCACAGACTGCAATTTTAATTTTGGACCGAGTTTCAGCTTGCATTGCCAGAACCAAGTTTGTTAAGTGCTGAAACGCTGTTTTCTGACATTTCAGGCTCTAACTTCAAAAATCATGCAAAACACTTCTAACACCTTCAGATATGTTTCTCTGTGTTGCAAAATAGGTTTTATTCATGCACAGACTGCAATTTTAATTTTAGACCGAGTTTCAGCTTGCATTGTCTGAACCAAGTTTGTTATGTGCTGAAACGCCTTTTTCTGACATTTCAGGCTCTAACTTCAAAAATCATGCAAAACACTTCTAACACCTTCAGATATGTTTCTCTGTGTTGCAAAACAGGTTTTATTCATGCACAGACTGCAATTTTAATTTTGGGCCGAGTTTCAGCTTGCATTACCAGAACCAAGTTTGTCATGTGCTGAAACGCTGTTTTCTGACATTTCAGGCTCTAACTTCAAAAATCATGCAAAACACTTCTAACACCTTCAGATATGTTTCTCTGTGTTGCAAAATAGGTTTTATTCATGCACAGACTGCAATTTTAATTTTTGGCCGAGTTTCAGCTTGCATTGCCTGAACCGAGTTTGTTATGTGCTGAAACGCCGTTTTCTGACATTTCAGGCTCTAACTTCAAAAATCATGCAAAACACTTCTAACACCTTCAGATATGTTTCTCTGTGTTGCAAAATAGGTTTTATTCATGCACAGACTGCAATTTTAATTTTTGGCCGAGTTTCAGCTTGCATTGCCAGAACCAAGTTTGTTATGTGCTGAAAAGCCTTTTTCTGACATTTCAGGCTCTAACTTCAAAAATCATGCAAAACACTTCTAACACCTTCAGATATGTTTCTCTGTGTTGCAAAATAGGTTTTATTCATGCACAGACTGCAATTTTAATTTTGGGCCGAGTTTCACCTTGCATTGCCTGAACCAAGTTTGTTATGTGCTGAAACGCCGTTTTCTGACATTTCAGGCTCTAACTTCAAAAATCATGCAAAACACTTCTAACACCTTCAGATATGTTTATCTGTGCTGCAAAATAGGTTTTGTTCATGCACAGACTGCAATTTTAATTTTGGGCCGAGTTTCAGCTTGCAATACCAGAACCAAGTTTGTTATGTGCTGAAACGCTGTTTTCTGACATTTCAGGCTCTAACTTCAAAAATCATGCAAAACACTTCTAACACCTTCAGATATGTTTCTCTGTGTTGCAAAATAGGTTTTATTCATGCACAGACTGCAATTTTAATTTTTGGCCGAGTTTCAGCTTGCATTGCCTGAACCAAGTTTGTTATGTGCTGAAACGCCGTTTTCTGACATTTCAGGCTCTAACTTCAAAAATCATGCAAAACACTTCAAACACCTTCAGATATGATTCTCTGTGTTGCAAAATAGGTTTTATTCATGCACAGACTGCAATTTTAATTTTGGACCGAGTTTCAGCTTGCATTGCCAGAACCAAGTTTGTTAAGTGCTGAAACGCTGTTTTCTGACATTTCAGGCTCTAACTTCAAAAATCATGCAAAACACTTCTAACACCTTCAGATATGTTTCTCTGTGTTGCAAAATAGGTTTTATTCATGCACAGACTGCAATTTTAATTTTAGACCGAGTTTCAGCTTGCATTGTCTGAACCAAGTTTGTTATGTGCTGAAACGCCTTTTTCTGACATTTCAGGCTCTAACTTCAAAAATCATGCAAAACACTTCTAACACCTTCAGATATGTTTCTCTGTGTTGCAAAATAGGTTTTATTCATGCACAGACTGCAATTTTAATTTTAGACCGAGTTTCAGCTTGCATTGCCAGAACCAAGTTTGTTAAGTGCTGAAACTCTGTTTTCTGACATTTCAGGCTCTAACTTCAAAAATCATGCAAAACACTTCTAACACCTTCAGATATGTTTCTCTGTGTTGCAAAATAGGTTTTATTCATGCACAGACTGCAATTTTAATTTTGGACCGAGTTTCAGCTTGCATTGCCAGAACCAAGTTTGTTAAGTGCTGAAACGCTGTTTTCTGACATTTCAGGCTCTAACTTCAAAAATCATGCAAAACACTTCTAACACCTTCAGATATGTTTCTCTGTGTTGCAAAATAGGTTTTATTCATGCACAGACTGCAATTTTAATTTTGGGCCGAGTTTCAGCTTGCATTGCCTGAACCAAGTTTGTTATGTGCTGAAACGCCATTTTCTGACATTTCAGGCTCTAACTTCAAAAATCATGCAAAACACTTCTAACACCTTCAGATATGTTTCTCTGTGCTGCAAAATAGGTTTTATTCATGCACAGACTGCAATTTTAATTTTGGGCCGAGTTTCAGCTTGCATTACCAGAACCAAGTTTGTTATGTGCTGAAACGCTGTTTTCTGACATTTCAGGCTCTAACTTCAAAAATCATGCAAAACACTTCTAACACCTTCAGATATGTTTCTCTGTGTTGCAAAATAGGTTTTATTCATGCACAGACTGCAATTTTAATTTTTGGCCGAGTTTCAGCTTGCATTGCCTGAACCGAGTTTGTTATGTGCTGAAACGCCGTTTTCTGACATTTCAGGCTCTAACTTCAAAAATCATGCAAAACACTTCTAACACCTTCAGATATGTTTCTCTGTGTTGCAAAATAGGTTTTATTCATGCACAGACTGCAATTTTAATTTTGGACCGAGTTTCAGCTTGCATTGCCAGAACCAAGTTTGTTATGTGCTGAAAAGCCTTTTTCTGACATTTCAGGCTCTAACTTCAAAAATCATGCAAAACACTTCTAACACCTTCAGATATGTTTCTCTGTGTTGCAAAATAGGTTTTATTCATGCACAGACTGCAATTTTAATTTTTGGCCGAGTTTCAGCTTGCATTGCCTGAACCAAGTTTGTTATGTGCTGAAACGCCGTTTTCTGACATTTCAGGCTCTAACTTCAAAAATCATGCAAAACACTTCAAACACCTTCAGATATGTTTCTCTGTGTTGCAAAATAGGTTTTATTCATGCACAGACTGCAATTTTAATTTTGGACCGAGTTTCAGCTTGCATTGCCAGAACCAAGTTTGTTAAGTGCTGAAACGCTGTTTTCTGACATTTCAGGCTCTAACTTCAAAAATCATGCAAAACACTTCTAACACCTTCAGATATGTTTCTCTGTGTTGCAAAATAGGTTTTATTCATGCACAGACTGCAATTTTAATTTTAGACCGAGTTTCAGCTTGCATTGTCTGAACCAAGTTTGTTATGTGCTGAAACGCCTTTTTCTGACATTTCAGGCTCTAACTTCAAAAATCATGCAAAACACTTCTAACACCTTCAGATATGTTTCTCTGTGTTGCAAAATAGGTTTTATTCATGCACAGACTGCAATTTTAATTTTGGACCGAGTTTCAGCTTGCATTGCCAGAACCAAGTTTGTTAAGTGCTGAAACGCTGTTTTCTGACATTTCAGGCTCTAACTTCAAAAATCATGCAAAACACTTCTAACACCTTCAGATATGTTTCTCTGTGTTGCAAAATAGGTTTTATTCATGCACAGACTGCAATTTTAATTTTATACCGAGTTTCAGCTTGCATTGCCTGAACCAAGTTTGTTCTGCGCTGAAAGGCTGTTTTCTGACATTTCAGGCTCTAACTTCAAAAATCATGCAAAACACTTCTAACACCTTCAGATATGTTTCTCTGTGTTGCAAAATAGGTTTTATTCATGCACAGACTGCAATTTTAATTTTATACAGAGTTTCAGCTTGCATTGCCTGAACCAAGTTTGTTCTGCGCTGAAAGGCTGTTTTCTGACATTTCAGGCTCTAACTTCAAAAATCATGCAAAACACTTCTAACACCTTCAGATATGTTTCTCTGTGTTGCAAAATAGGTTTTATTCATGCACAGACTGCAATTTTAATTTTGGGCCGAGTTTCAGCTTGCATTGCCAGAACCAAGTTTGTTATGTGCTGAAACGCTGTTTTCTGACATTTCAGGCTCTAACTTCAAAAATCATGCAAAACACTTCTAACACCTTCAGATATGTTTCTCTGTGTTGCAAAATAGGTTTTATTCATGCACAGACTGCAATTTTAATTTTAGACCGAGTTTCAGCTTGCATTGTCTGAACCAAGTTTGTTATGTGCTGAAACGCCTTTTTCTGACATTTCAGGCTCTAACTTCAAAAATCATGCAAAACAATTCTAACACCTTCAGATATGTTTCTCTGTGTTGCAAAATAGGTTTTATTCATGCACAGACTGCAATTTTAATTTTAGACCGAGTTTCAGCTTGCATTGCCAGAACCAAGTTTGTTAAGTGCTGAAACTCTGTTTTCTGACATTTCAGGCTCTAACTTCAAAAATCATGCAAAACACTTCTAACACCTTCAGATATGTTTCTCTGTGTTGCAAAATAGGTTTTATTCATGCACAGACTGCAATTTTAATTTTGGACCGAGTTTCAGCTTGCATTGCCAGAACCAAGTTTGTTAAGTGCTGAAACGCTGTTTTCTGACATTTCAGGCTCTAACTTCAAAAATCATGCAAAACACTTCTAACACCTTCAGATATGTTTCTCTGTGTTGCAAAATAGGTTTTATTCATGCACAGACTGCAATTTTAATTTTGGGCCGAGTTTCAGCTTGCATTGCCTGAACCAAGTTTGTTATGTGCTGAAACGCCATTTTCTGACATTTCAGGCTCTAACTTCAAAAATCATGCAAAACACTTCTAACACCTTCAGATATGTTTCTCTGTGCTGCAAAATAGGTTTTATTCATGCACAGACTGCAATTTTAATTTTGGGCCGAGTTTCAGCTTGCATTACCAGAACCAAGTTTGTTATGTGCTGAAACGCTGTTTTCTGACATTTCAGGCTCTAACTTCAAAAATCATGCAAAACACTTCTAACACCTTCAGATATGTTTCTCTGTGTTGCAAAATAGGTTTTATTCATGCACAGACTGCAATTTTAATTTTTGGCCGAGTTTCAGCTTGCATTGCCTGAACCGAGTTTGTTATGTGCTGAAACGCCGTTTTCTGACATTTCAGGCTCTAACTTCAAAAATCATGCAAAACACTTCTAACACCTTCAGATATGTTTCTCTGTGTTGCAAAATAGGTTTTATTCATGCACAGACTGCAATTTTAATTTTGGACCGAGTTTCAGCTTGCATTGCCAGAACCAAGTTTGTTATGTGCTGAAAAGCCTTTTTCTGACATTTCAGGCTCTAACTTCAAAAATCATGCAAAACACTTCTAACACCTTCAGATATGTTTCTCTGTGTTGCAAAATAGGTTTTATTCATGCACAGACTGCAATTTTAATTTTTGGCCGAGTTTCAGCTTGCATTGCCTGAACCAAGTTTGTTATGTGCTGAAACGCCGTTTTCTGACATTTCAGGCTCTAACTTCAAAAATCATGCAAAACACTTCAAACACCTTCAGATATGTTTCTCTGTGTTGCAAAATAGGTTTTATTCATGCACAGACTGCAATTTTAATTTTGGACCGAGTTTCAGCTTGCATTGCCAGAACCAAGTTTGTTAAGTGCTGAAACGCTGTTTTCTGACATTTCAGGCTCTAACTTCAAAAATCATGCAAAACACTTCTAACACCTTCAGATATGTTTCTCTGTGTTGCAAAATAGGTTTTATTCATGCACAGACTGCAATTTTAATTTTAGACCGAGTTTCAGCTTGCATTGTCTGAACCAAGTTTGTTATGTGCTGAAACGCCTTTTTCTGACATTTCAGGCTCTAACTTCAAAAATCATGCAAAACACTTCTAACACCTTCAGATATGTTTCTCTGTGTTGCAAAATAGGTTTTATTCATGCACAGACTGCAATTTTAATTTTGGACCGAGTTTCAGCTTGCATTGCCAGAACCAAGTTTGTTAAGTGCTGAAACGCTGTTTTCTGACATTTCAGGCTCTAACTTCAAAAATCATGCAAAACACTTCTAACACCTTCAGATATGTTTCTCTGTGTTGCAAAATAGGTTTTATTCATGCACAGACTGCAATTTTAATTTTATACCGAGTTTCAGCTTGCATTGCCTGAACCAAGTTTGTTCTGCGCTGAAAGGCTGTTTTCTGACATTTCAGGCTCTAACTTCAAAAATCATGCAAAACACTTCTAACACCTTCAGATATGTTTCTCTGTGTTGCAAAATAGGTTTTATTCATGCACAGACTGCAATTTTAATTTTATACCGAGTTTCAGCTTGCATTGCCTGAACCAAGTTTGTTCTGCGCTGAAAGGCTGTTTTCTGACATTTCAGGCTCTAACTTCAAAAATCATGCAAAACACTTCTAACACCTTCAGATATGTTTCTCTGTGTTGCAAAATAGGTTTTATTCATGCACAGACTGCAATTTTAATTTTGGGCCGAGTTTCAGCTTGCATTGCCTGAACCAAGTTTGTTATGTGCTGAAACGCCGTTTTCTGACATTTCAGGCTCTAACTTCAAAAATCATGCAAAACACTTCTAACACCTTCAGATATGTTTCTCTGTGCTGGAAAATAGGTTTTATTCATGCACAGACTGCAATTTTAATTTTTGGCCGAGTTTCAGCTTGCATTGCCTGAACCGAGTTTGTTATGTGCTGAAACGCCGTTTTCTGACATTTCAGGCTCTAACTTCAAAAATCATGCAAAACACTTCTAACACCTTCAAATATGTTTCTCTGTGTTGCAAAATAGGTTTTATTCATGCACAGACTGCAATTTTAATTTTTGGCCGAGTTTCAGCTTGCATTGTCAGAACCAAGTTTGTTATGTGCTGAAATGCCTTTTTCTGACATTTCAGGCTCTAACTTCAAAAATCATGCAAAACACTTCTAACACCTTCAGATATGTTTCTCTGTGTTGCAAAATAGGTTTTATTCATGCACAGACTGCAATTTTAATTTTGGACCGAGTTTCAGCTTGCATTGCCAGAACCAAGTTTGTTATGTGCTGAAAAGCCTTTTTCTGACATTTCAGGCTCTAACTTCAAAAATCATTCAAAACACTTCTAACACCTTCAGATATGTTTCTCTGTGTTGCAAAATAGGTTTTATTCATGCACAGACTGCAATTTTAATTTTGGGCCGAGTTTCACCTTGCATTGCCTGAACCAAGTTTGTTATGTGCTGAAACGCCGTTTTCTGACATTTCAGGCTCTAACTTCAAAAATCATGCAAAACACTTCTAACACCTTCAGATATGTTTCTCTGTGCTGCAAAATAGGTTTTATTCATGCACAGACTGCAATTTTAATTTTGGGCCGAGTTTCAGCTTGCAATACCAGAACCAAGTTTGTTATGTGCTGAAACGCTGTTTTCTGACATTTCAGGCTCTAACTTCAAAAATCATGCAAAACACTTCTAACACCTTCAGATATGTTTCTCTGTGTTGCAAAATAGGTTTTATTCATGCACAGACTGCAATTTTAATTTTTGGCCGAGTTTCAGCTTGCATTGCCTGAACCAAGTTTGTTATGTGCTGAAACGCCGTTTTCTGACATTTCAGGCTCTAACTTCAAAAATCATGCAAAACACTTCAAACACCTTCAGATATGTTTCTCTGTGTTGCAAAATAGGTTTTATTCATGCACAGACTGCAATTTTAATTTTGGACCGAGTTTCAGCTTGCATTGCCAGAACCAAGTTTGTTAAGTGCTGAAACGCTGTTTTCTGACATTTCAGGCTCTAACTTCAAAAATCATGCAAAACACTTCTAACACCTTCAGATATGTTTCTCTGTGTTGCAAAATAGGTTTTATTCATGCACAGACTGCAATTTTAATTTTAGACCGAGTTTCAGCTTGCATTGTCTGAACCAAGTTTGTTATGTGCTGAAACGCCTTTTTCTGACATTTCAGGCTCTAACTTCAAAAATCATGCAAAACACTTCTAACACCTTCAGATATGTTTCTCTGTGTTGCAAAATAGGTTTTATTCATGCACAGACTGCAATTTTAATTTTGGACCGAGTTTCAGCTTGCATTGCCAGAACCAAGTTTGTTAAGTGCTGAAACGCTGTTTTCTGACATTTCAGGCTCTAACTTCAAAAATCATGCAAAACACTTCTAACACCTTCAGATATGTTTCTCTGTGTTGCAAAATAGGTTTTATTCATGCACAGACTGCAATTTTAATTTTATACCGAGTTTCAGCTTGCATTGCCTGAACCAAGTTTGTTCTGCGCTGAAAGGCTGTTTTCTGACATTTCAGGCTCTAACTTCAAAAATCATGCAAAACACTTCTAACACCTTCAGATATGTTTCTCTGTGTTGCAAAATAGGTTTTATTCATGCACAGACTGCAATTTTAATTTTGGGCCGAGTTTCAGCTTGCATTGCCTGAACCAAGTTTGTTATGTGCTGAAACGCCATTTTCTGACATTTCAGGCTCTAACTTCAAAAATCATGCAAAACACTTCTAACACCTTCAGATATGTTTCTCTGTGCTGCAAAATAGGTTTTATTCATGCACAGACTGCAATTTTAATTTTGGGCCGAGTTTCAGCTTGCATTACCAGAACCAAGTTTGTTATGTGCTGAAACGCTGTTTTCTGACATTTCAGGCTCTAACTTCAAAAATCATGCAAAACACTTCTAACACCTTCAGATATGTTTCTCTGTGTTGCAAAATAGGTTTTATTCATGCACAGACTGCAATTTTAATTTTTGGCCGAGTTTCAGCTTGCATTGCCTGAACCGAGTTTGTTATGTGCTGAAACGCCGTTTTCTGACATTTCAGGCTCTAACTTCAAAAATCATGCAAAACACTTCTAACACCTTCAGATATGTTTCTCTGTGTTGCAAAATAGGTTTTATTCATGCACAGACTGCAATTTTAATTTTGGACCGAGTTTCAGCTTGCATTGCCAGAACCAAGTTTGTTATGTGCTGAAAAGCCTTTTTCTGACATTTCAGGCTCTAACTTCAAAAATCATGCAAAACACTTCTAACACCTTCAGATATGTTTCTCTGTGTTGCAAAATAGGTTTTATTCATGCACAGACTGCAATTTTAATTTTTGGCCGAGTTTCAGCTTGCATTGCCTGAACCAAGTTTGTTATGTGCTGAAACGCCGTTTTCTGACATTTCAGGCTCTAACTTCAAAAATCATGCAAAACACTTCAAACACCTTCAGATATGTTTCTCTGTGTTGCAAAATAGGTTTTATTCATGCACAGACTGCAATTTTAATTTTGGACCGAGTTTCAGCTTGCATTGCCAGAACCAAGTTTGTTAAGTGCTGAAACGCTGTTTTCTGACATTTCAGGCTCTAACTTCAAAAATCATGCAAAACACTTCTAACACCTTCAGATATGTTTCTCTGTGTTGCAAAATAGGTTTTATTCATGCACAGACTGCAATTTTAATTTTAGACCGAGTTTCAGCTTGCATTGTCTGAACCAAGTTTGTTATGTGCTGAAACGCCTTTTTCTGACATTTCAGGCTCTAACTTCAAAAATCATGCAAAACACTTCTAACACCTTCAGATATGTTTCTCTGTGTTGCAAAATAGGTTTTATTCATGCACAGACTGCAATTTTAATTTTGGACCGAGTTTCAGCTTGCATTGCCAGAACCAAGTTTGTTAAGTGCTGAAACGCTGTTTTCTGACATTTCAGGCTCTAACTTCAAAAATCATGCAAAACACTTCTAACACCTTCAGATATGTTTCTCTGTGTTGCAAAATAGGTTTTATTCATGCACAGACTGCAATTTTAATTTTATACCGAGTTTCAGCTTGCATTGCCTGAACCAAGTTTGTTCTGCGCTGAAAGGCTGTTTTCTGACATTTCAGGCTCTAACTTCAAAAATCATGCAAAACACTTCTAACACCTTCAGATATGTTTCTCTGTGTTGCAAAATAGGTTTTATTCATGCACAGACTGCAATTTTAATTTTTGGCCGAGTTTCAGCTTGCATTGCCTGAACCAAGTTTGTTATGTGCTGAAACGCCGTTTTCTGACATTTCAGGCTCTAACTTCAAAAATCATGCAAAACACTTCAAACACCTTCAGATATGTTTCTCTGTGTTGCAAAATAGGTTTTATTCATGCACAGACTGCAATTTTAATTTTGGACCGAGTTTCAGCTTGCATTGCCAGAACCAAGTTTGTTAAGTGCTGAAACGCTGTTTTCTGACATTTCAGGCTCTAACTTCAAAAATCATGCAAAACACTTCTAACACCTTCAGATATGTTTCTCTGTGTTGCAAAATAGGTTTTATTCATGCACAGACTGCAATTTTATTTTTAGACCGAGTTTCAGCTTGCATTGTCTGAACCAAGTTTGTTATGTGCTGAAACGCCTTTTTCTGACATTTCAGGCTCTAACTTCAAAAATCATGCAAAACACTTCTAACACCTTCAGATATGTTTCTCTGTGTTGCAAAATAGGTTTTATTCATGCACAGACTGCAATTTTAATTTTGGACCGAGTTTCAGCTTGCATTGCCAGAACCAAGTTTGTTAAGTGCTGAAACGCTGTTTTCTGACATTTCAGGCTCTAACTTCAAAAATCATGCAAAACACTTCTAACACCTTCAGATATGTTTCTCTGTGTTGCAAAATAGGTTTTATTCATGCACAGACTGCAATTTTAATTTTATACCGAGTTTCAGCTTGCATTGCCTGAACCAAGTTTGTTCTGCGCTGAAAGGCTGTTTTCTGACATTTCAGGCTCTAACTTCAAAAATCATGCAAAACACTTCTAACACCTTCAGATATGTTTCTCTGTGTTGCAAAATAGGTTTTATTCATGCACAGACTGCAATTTTAATTTTATACCGAGTTTCAGCTTGCATTGCCTGAACCAAGTTTGTTCTGCGCTGAAAGGCTGTTTTCTGACATTTCAGGCTCTAACTTCAAAAATCATGCAAAACACTTCTAACACCTTCAGATATGTTTCTCTGTGTTGCAAAATAGGTTTTATTCATGCACAGACTGCAATTTTAATTTTGGGCCGAGTTTCAGCTTGCATTGCCTGAACCAAGTTTGTTATGTGCTGAAACGCCGTTTTCTGACATTTCAGGCTCTAACTTCAAAAATCATGCAAAACACTTCTAACACCTTCAGATATGTTTCTCTGTGCTGCAAAATAGGTTTTATTCATGCACAGACTGCAATTTTAATTTTGGGCCGAGTTTCAGCTTGCATTACCAGAACCAAGTTTGTTATGTGCTGAAACGCTGTTTTATGACATTTCAGGCTCTAACTTCAAAAATCATGCAAAACACTTCTAACACCTTCAGATATGTTTCTCTGTGTTGCAAAATAGGTTTTATTCATGCACAGACTGCAATTTTAATTTTGGACCGAGTTTCAGCTTGCACTGCCAGAACCAAGTTTGTTAAGTGCTGAAACGCCGTTTTCTGACATTTCAGGCTCTAACTTCAAAAATCATGCAAAACACTTCTAACACCTTCAGATATGTTTCTCTGTGTTGCAAAATAGGTTTTATTCATGCACAGACTGCAATTTTAATTTTAGACCGAGTTTCAGCTTGCATTGCCAGAACCAAGTTTGTTAAGTGCTGAAACGCTGTTTTCTGACATTTCAGGCTCTAACTTCAAAAATCATGCAAAACACTTCTAACACCTTCAGATATGTTTCTCTGTGTTGCAATATAGGTTTTATTCATGCACAGACTGCAATTTTAATTTTGGGCCGAGTTTCACCTTGCATTGCCTGAACCAAGTTTGTTATGTGCTGAAACGCCGTTTTCTGACATTTCAGGCTCTAACTTCAAAAATCATGCAAAACACTTCTAACACCTTCAGATATGTTTCTCTGTGCTGCAAAATAGGTTTTATTCATGCACAGACTGCAATTTTAATTTTGGGCCGAGTTTCAGCTTGCAATACCAGAACCAAGTTTGTTATGTGCTGAAACGCTGTTTTCTGACATTTCAGGCTCTAACTTCAAAAATCCTGCAAAACACTTCTAACACCTTCAGATATGTTTCTCTGTGTTGCAAAATAGGTTTTATTCATGCACAGACTGCAATTTTAATTTTTGGCCGAGTTTCAGCTTGCATTGCCTGAACCAAGTTTGTTCTGCGCTGAAAGGCTGTTTTCTGACATTTCAGGCTCTAACTTCAAAAATCATGCAAAACACTTCTAACACCTTCAGATATGTTTCTCTGTGTTGCAAAATAGGTTTTATTCATGCACAGACTGCAATTTTAATTTTGGGCCGAGTTTCAGCTTGCATTGCCTGAACCAAGTTTGTTATGTGCTGAAAGGCTGTTTTCTGACATTTCAGGCTCTAACTTCAAAAATCATGCAAAACACTTCTAACACCTTCAGATATGTTTCTCTGTGTTGCAAAATAGGTTTTATTCATGCACAGACTGCAATTTTAATTTTGGGCCGAGTTTCAGCTTGCATTGCCTGAACCAAGTTTGTTATGTGCTGAAACGCCGTTTTCTGACATTTCAGGCTCTAACTTCAAAAATCATGCAAAACACTTCTAACACCTTCAGATATGTTTCTCTGTGCTGCAAAATAGGTTTTGTTCATGCACAGACTGCAATTTTAATTTTGGGCCGAGTTTCAGCTTGCATTACCAGAACCAAGTTTGTTATGTGCTGAAACGCTGTTTTCTGACATTTCAGGCTCTAACTTCAAAAATCATGCAAAACACTTCTAACACCTTCAGATATGTTTCTCTGTGTTGCAAAATAGGTTTTATTCATGCACAGACTGCAATTTTAATTTTGGACCGAGTTTCAGCTTGCACTGCCAGAACCAAGTTTGTTAAGTGCTGAAACGCTGTTTTCTGACATTTCAGGCTCTAACTTCAAAAATCATGCAAAACACTTCTAACACCTTCAGATATGTTTCTCTGTGTTGCAAAATAGGTTTTATTCATGCACAGACTGCAATTTTAATTTTATACCGAGTTTCAGCTTGCATTGCCTGAACCAAGTTTGTTCTGCGCTGAAAGGCTGTTTTCTGACATTTCAGGCTCTAACTTCAAAAATCATGCAAAACACTTCTAACACCTTCAGATATGTTTCTCTGTGTTGCAAAATAGGTTTTATTCATGCACAGACTGCAATTTTAATTTTTGGCCGAGTTTCAGCTTGCATTGCCAGAAAAAAGTTTGTTATGTGCTGAAATGCCTTTTTCTGACATTTCAGGCTCTAACTTCAAAAATCATGCAAAACACTTCTAACACCTTCAGATATGTTTCTCTGTGCTGCAAAATAGGTTTTATTCATGCACAGACTGCAATTTTAATTTTGGGCCGAGTTTCAGCTTGCATTGCCTGAACCAAGTTTGTTAAGTGCTGAAACGCCGTTTTCTGACATTTCAGGCTCTAACTTCAAAAATCATGCAAAACACTTCAAACACCTTCAGATATGTTTCTCTGTGTTGCAAAATAGGTTTTATTCATGCACAGACTGCAATTTTAATTTTGGACCGAGTTTCAGCTTGCATTGCCAGAACCAAGTTTGTTAAGTGCTGAAACGCTGTTTTCTGACATTTCAGGCTCTAACTTCAAAAATCATGCAAAACACTTCTAACACCTTCAGATATGTTTCTCTGTGTTGCAAAATAGGTTTTATTCATGCACAGACTGCAATTTTAATTTTGGACCGAGTTTCAGCTTGCATTGCCAGAACCAAGTTTGTTAAGTGCTGAAACGCTGTTTTCTGACATTTCAGGCTCTAACTTCAAAAATCATGCAAAACACTTCTAACACCTTCAGATATGTTTCTCTGTGTTGCAAAATAGGTTTTATTCATGCACAGACTGCAATTTTAATTTTATACCGAGTTTCAGCTTGCATTGCCTGAACCAAGTTTGTTCTGCGCTGAAAGGCTGTTTTCTGACATTTCAGGCTCTAACTTCAAAAATCATGCAAAACACTTCTAACACCTTCAGATATGTTTCTCTGTGTTGCAAAATAGGTTTTATTCATGCACAGACTGCAATTTTAATTTTGGGCCGAGTTTCAGCTTGCATTGCCAGAACCAAGTTTGTTATGTGCTGAAATGCCTTTTTCTGACATTTCAGGCTCTAACTTCAAAAATCATGCAAAACACTTCTAACACCTTCAGATATGTTTCTCTGTGTTGCAAAATAGGTTTTATTCATGCACAGACTGCAATTTTAATTTTGGACCGAGTTTCAGCTTGCATTGCCAGAACCAAGTTTGTTATGTGCTGAAAAGCCTTTTTCTGACATTTCAGGCTCTAACTTCAAAAATCATTCAAAACACTTCTAACACCTTCAGATATGTTTCTCTGTGTTGCAAAATAGGTTTTATTCATGCACAGACTGCAATTTTAATTTTGGGCCGAGTTTCACCTTGCATTGCCTGAACCAAGTTTGTTATGTGCTGAAACGCCGTTTTCTGACATTTCAGGCTCTAACTTCAAAAATCATGCAAAACACTTCTAACACCTTCAGATATGTTTCTCTGTGCTGCAAAATAGGTTTTATTCATGCACAGACTGCAATTTTAATTTTGGGCCGAGTTTCAGCTTGCAATACCAGAACCAAGTTTGTTATGTGCTGAAACGCTGTTTTCTGACATTTCAGGCTCTAACTTCAAAAATCATGCAAAACACTTCTAACACCTTCAGATATGTTTCTCTGTGTTGCAAAATAGGTTTTATTCATGCACAGACTGCAATTTTAATTTTTGGCCGAGTTTCAGCTTGCATTGCCTGAACCAAGTTTGTTATGTGCTGAAACGCCGTTTTCTGACATTTCAGGCTCTAACTTCAAAAATCATGCAAAACACTTCAAACACCTTCAGATATGTTTCTCTGTGTTGCAAAATAGGTTTTATTCATGCACAGACTGCAATTTTAATTTTGGACCGAGTTTCAGCTTGCATTGCCAGAACCAAGTTTGTTAAGTGCTGAAACGCTGTTTCTGACATTTCAGGCTCTAACTTCAAAAATCATGCAAAACACTTCTAACACCTTCAGATATGTTTCTCTGTGTTGCAAAATAGGTTTTATTCATGCAC
The DNA here is from genome assembly GCF_049309525.1 of Garra rufa. Taxonomy (NCBI): domain Eukaryota; kingdom Metazoa; phylum Chordata; class Actinopteri; order Cypriniformes; family Cyprinidae; genus Garra; species Garra rufa. The sequence goes on along the minus strand of NW_027394278.1, from coordinate 2,423,086 downwards.
AGACTGCAATTTTAATTTTGGACCGAGTTTCAGCTTGCATTGCCAGAACCAAGTTTGTTATGTGCTGAAAAGCCTTTTTCTGACATTTCAGGCTCTAACTTCAAAAATCATGCAAAACACTTCTAACACCTTCAGATATGTTTCTCTGTGTTGCAAAATAGGTTTTATTCATGCACAGACTGCAATTTTAATTTTTGGCCGAGTTTCAGCTTGCATTGCCTGAACCAAGTTTGTTATGTGCTGAAACGCCGTTTTCTGACATTTCAGGCTCTAACTTCAAAAATCATGCAAAACACTTCAAACACCTTCAGATATGTTTCTCTGTGTTGCAAAATAGGTTTTATTCATGCACAGACTGCAATTTTAATTTTGGACCGAGTTTCAGCTTGCATTGCCAGAACCAAGTTTGTTAAGTGCTGAAACGCTGTTTTCTGACATTTCAGGCTCTAACTTCAAAAATCATGCAAAACACTTCTAACACCTTCAGATATGTTTCTCTGTGTTGCAAAATAGGTTTTATTCATGCACAGACTGCAATTTTAATTTTAGACCGAGTTTCAGCTTGCATTGTCTGAACCAAGTTTGTTATGTGCTGAAACGCCTTTTTCTGACATTTCAGGCTCTAACTTCAAAAATCATGCAAAACACTTCTAACACCTTCAGATATGTTTCTCTGTGTTGCAAAATAGGTTTTATTCATGCACAGACTGCAATTTTAATTTTGGACCGAGTTTCAGCTTGCATTGCCAGAACCAAGTTTGTTAAGTGCTGAAACGCTGTTTTCTGACATTTCAGGCTCTAACTTCAAAAATCATGCAAAACACTTCTAACACCTTCAGATATGTTTCTCTGTGTTGCAAAATAGGTTTTATTCATGCACAGACTGCAATTTTAATTTTATACCGAGTTTCAGCTTGCATTGCCTGAACCAAGTTTGTTCTGCGCTGAAAGGCTGTTTTCTGACATTTCAGGCTCTAACTTCAAAAATCATGCAAAACACTTCTAACACCTTCAGATATGTTTCTCTGTGTTGCAAAATAGGTTTTATTCATGCACAGACTGCAATTTTAATTTTAGACCGAGTTTCAGCTTGCATTGTCTGAACCAAGTTTGTTATGTGCTGAAACGCCTTTTTCTGACATTTCAGGCTCTAACTTCAAAAATCATGCAAAACACTTCTAACACCTTCAGATATGTTTCTCTGTGTTGCAAAATAGGTTTTATTCATGCACAGACTGCAATTTTAATTTTAGACCGAGTTTCAGCTTGCATTGCCAGAACCAAGTTTGTTAAGTGCTGAAACTCTGTTTTCTGACATTTCAGGCTCTAACTTCAAAAATCATGCAAAACACTTCTAACACCTTCAGATATGTTTCTCTGTGTTGCAAAATAGGTTTTATTCATGCACAGACTGCAATTTTAATTTTGGACCGAGTTTCAGCTTGCATTGCCAGAACCAAGTTTGTTAAGTGCTGAAACGCTGTTTTCTGACATTTCAGGCTCTAACTTCAAAAATCATGCAAAACACTTCTAACACCTTCAGATATGTTTCTCTGTGTTGCAAAATAGGTTTTATTCATGCACAGACTGCAATTTTAATTTTGGGCCGAGTTTCAGCTTGCATTGCCTGAACCAAGTTTGTTATGTGCTGAAACGCCATTTTCTGACATTTCAGGCTCTAACTTCAAAAATCATGCAAAACACTTCTAACACCTTCAGATATGTTTCTCTGTGCTGCAAAATAGGTTTTATTCATGCACAGACTGCAATTTTAATTTTGGGCCGAGTTTCAGCTTGCATTACCAGAACCAAGTTTGTTATGTGCTGAAACGCTGTTTTCTGACATTTCAGGCTCTAACTTCAAAAATCATGCAAAACACTTCTAACACCTTCAGATATGTTTCTCTGTGTTGCAAAATAGGTTTTATTCATGCACAGACTGCAATTTTAATTTTTGGCCGAGTTTCAGCTTGCATTGCCTGAACCGAGTTTGTTATGTGCTGAAACGCCGTTTTCTGACATTTCAGGCTCTAACTTCAAAAATCATGCAAAACACTTCTAACACCTTCAGATATGTTTCTCTGTGTTGCAAAATAGGTTTTATTCATGCACAGACTGCAATTTTAATTTTGGACCGAGTTTCAGCTTGCATTGCCAGAACCAAGTTTGTTATGTGCTGAAAAGCCTTTTTCTGACATTTCAGGCTCTAACTTCAAAAATCATGCAAAACACTTCTAACACCTTCAGATATGTTTCTCTGTGTTGCAAAATAGGTTTTATTCATGCACAGACTGCAATTTTAATTTTTGGCCGAGTTTCAGCTTGCATTGCCTGAACCAAGTTTGTTATGTGCTGAAACGCCGTTTTCTGACATTTCAGGCTCTAACTTCAAAAATCATGCAAAACACTTCAAACACCTTCAGATATGTTTCTCTGTGTTGCAAAATAGGTTTTATTCATGCACAGACTGCAATTTTAATTTTGGACCGAGTTTCAGCTTGCATTGCCAGAACCAAGTTTGTTAAGTGCTGAAACGCTGTTTTCTGACATTTCAGGCTCTAACTTCAAAAATCATGCAAAACACTTCTAACACCTTCAGATATGTTTCTCTGTGTTGCAAAATAGGTTTTATTCATGCACAGACTGCAATTTTAATTTTAGACCGAGTTTCAGCTTGCATTGTCTGAACCAAGTTTGTTATGTGCTGAAACGCCTTTTTCTGACATTTCAGGCTCTAACTTCAAAAATCATGCAAAACACTTCTAACACCTTCAGATATGTTTCTCTGTGTTGCAAAATAGGTTTTATTCATGCACAGACTGCAATTTTAATTTTGGACCGAGTTTCAGCTTGCATTGCCAGAACCAAGTTTGTTAAGTGCTGAAACGCTGTTTTCTGACATTTCAGGCTCTAACTTCAAAAATCATGCAAAACACTTCTAACACCTTCAGATATGTTTCTCTGTGTTGCAAAATAGGTTTTATTCATGCACAGACTGCAATTTTAATTTTATACCGAGTTTCAGCTTGCATTGCCTGAACCAAGTTTGTTCTGCGCTGAAAGGCTGTTTTCTGACATTTCAGGCTCTAACTTCAAAAATCATGCAAAACACTTCTAACACCTTCAGATATGTTTCTCTGTGTTGCAAAATAGGTTTTATTCATGCACAGACTGCAATTTTAATTTTATACCGAGTTTCAGCTTGCATTGCCTGAACCAAGTTTGTTCTGCGCTGAAAGGCTGTTTTCTGACATTTCAGGCTCTAACTTCAAAAATCATGCAAAACACTTCTAACACCTTCAGATATGTTTCTCTGTGTTGCAAAATAGGTTTTATTCATGCACAGACTGCAATTTTAATTTTGGGCCGAGTTTCAGCTTGCATTGCCTGAACCAAGTTTGTTATGTGCTGAAACGCCATTTTCTGACATTTCAGGCTCTAACTTCAAAAATCATGCAAAACACTTCTAACACCTTCAGATATGTTTCTCTGTGCTGCAAAATAGGTTTTATTCATGCACAGACTGCAATTTTAATTTTGGGCCGAGTTTCAGCTTGCATTACCAGAACCAAGTTTGTTATGTGCTGAAACGCTGTTTTCTGACATTTCAGGCTCTAACTTCAAAAATCATGCAAAACACTTCTAACACCTTCAGATATGTTTCTCTGTGTTGCAAAATAGGTTTTATTCATGCACAGACTGCAATTTTAATTTTTGGCCGAGTTTCAGCTTGCATTGCCTGAACCGAGTTTGTTATGTGCTGAAACGCCGTTTTCTGACATTTCAGGCTCTAACTTCAAAAATCATGCAAAACACTTCTAACACCTTCAGATATGTTTCTCTGTGTTGCAAAATAGGTTTTATTCATGCACAGACTGCAATTTTAATTTTGGACCGAGTTTCAGCTTGCATTGCCAGAACCAAGTTTGTTATGTGCTGAAAAGCCTTTTTCTGACATTTCAGGCTCTAACTTCAAAAATCATGCAAAACACTTCTAACACCTTCAGATATGTTTCTCTGTGTTGCAAAATAGGTTTTATTCATGCACAGACTGCAATTTTAATTTTTGGCCGAGTTTCAGCTTGCATTGCCTGAACCAAGTTTGTTATGTGCTGAAACGCCGTTTTCTGACATTTCAGGCTCTAACTTCAAAAATCATGCAAAACACTTCAAACACCTTCAGATATGTTTCTCTGTGTTGCAAAATAGGTTTTATTCATGCACAGACTGCAATTTTAATTTTGGACCGAGTTTCAGCTTGCATTGCCAGAACCAAGTTTGTTAAGTGCTGAAACGCTGTTTTCTGACATTTCAGGCTCTAACTTCAAAAATCATGCAAAACACTTCTAACACCTTCAGATATGTTTCTCTGTGTTGCAAAATAGGTTTTATTCATGCACAGACTGCAATTTTAATTTTAGACCGAGTTTCAGCTTGCATTGTCTGAACCAAGTTTGTTATGTGCTGAAACGCCTTTTTCTGACATTTCAGGCTCTAACTTCAAAAATCATGCAAAACACTTCTAACACCTTCAGATATGTTTCTCTGTGTTGCAAAATAGGTTTTATTCATGCACAGACTGCAATTTTAATTTTGGACCGAGTTTCAGCTTGCATTGCCAGAACCAAGTTTGTTAAGTGCTGAAACGCTGTTTTCTGACATTTCAGGCTCTAACTTCAAAAATCATGCAAAACACTTCTAACACCTTCAGATATGTTTCTCTGTGTTGCAAAATAGGTTTTATTCATGCACAGACTGCAATTTTAATTTTATACCGAGTTTCAGCTTGCATTGCCTGAACCAAGTTTGTTCTGCGCTGAAAGGCTGTTTTCTGACATTTCAGGCTCTAACTTCAAAAATCATGCAAAACACTTCTAACACCTTCAGATATGTTTCTCTGTGTTGCAAAATAGGTTTTATTCATGCACAGACTGCAATTTTAATTTTTGGCCGAGTTTCAGCTTGCATTGCCTGAACCAAGTTTGTTATGTGCTGAAACGCCGTTTTCTGACATTTCAGGCTCTAACTTCAAAAATCATGCAAAACACTTCAAACACCTTCAGATATGTTTCTCTGTGTTGCAAAATAGGTTTTATTCATGCACAGACTGCAATTTTAATTTTGGACCGAGTTTCAGCTTGCATTGCCAGAACCAAGTTTGTTAAGTGCTGAAACGCTGTTTTCTGACATTTCAGGCTCTAACTTCAAAAATCATGCAAAACACTTCTAACACCTTCAGATATGTTTCTCTGTGTTGCAAAATAGGTTTTATTCATGCACAGACTGCAATTTTATTTTTAGACCGAGTTTCAGCTTGCATTGTCTGAACCAAGTTTGTTATGTGCTGAAACGCCTTTTTCTGACATTTCAGGCTCTAACTTCAAAAATCATGCAAAACACTTCTAACACCTTCAGATATGTTTCTCTGTGTTGCAAAATAGGTTTTATTCATGCACAGACTGCAATTTTAATTTTGGACCGAGTTTCAGCTTGCATTGCCAGAACCAAGTTTGTTAAGTGCTGAAACGCTGTTTTCTGACATTTCAGGCTCTAACTTCAAAAATCATGCAAAACACTTCTAACACCTTCAGATATGTTTCTCTGTGTTGCAAAATAGGTTTTATTCATGCACAGACTGCAATTTTAATTTTATACCGAGTTTCAGCTTGCATTGCCTGAACCAAGTTTGTTCTGCGCTGAAAGGCTGTTTTCTGACATTTCAGGCTCTAACTTCAAAAATCATGCAAAACACTTCTAACACCTTCAGATATGTTTCTCTGTGTTGCAAAATAGGTTTTATTCATGCACAGACTGCAATTTTAATTTTATACCGAGTTTCAGCTTGCATTGCCTGAACCAAGTTTGTTCTGCGCTGAAAGGCTGTTTTCTGACATTTCAGGCTCTAACTTCAAAAATCATGCAAAACACTTCTAACACCTTCAGATATGTTTCTCTGTGTTGCAAAATAGGTTTTATTCATGCACAGACTGCAATTTTAATTTTGGGCCGAGTTTCAGCTTGCATTGCCTGAACCAAGTTTGTTATGTGCTGAAACGCCGTTTTCTGACATTTCAGGCTCTAACTTCAAAAATCATGCAAAACACTTCTAACACCTTCAGATATGTTTCTCTGTGCTGCAAAATAGGTTTTATTCATGCACAGACTGCAATTTTAATTTTGGGCCGAGTTTCAGCTTGCATTACCAGAACCAAGTTTGTTATGTGCTGAAACGCTGTTTTATGACATTTCAGGCTCTAACTTCAAAAATCATGCAAAACACTTCTAACACCTTCAGATATGTTTCTCTGTGTTGCAAAATAGGTTTTATTCATGCACAGACTGCAATTTTAATTTTGGACCGAGTTTCAGCTTGCACTGCCAGAACCAAGTTTGTTAAGTGCTGAAACGCCGTTTTCTGACATTTCAGGCTCTAACTTCAAAAATCATGCAAAACACTTCTAACACCTTCAGATATGTTTCTCTGTGTTGCAAAATAGGTTTTATTCATGCACAGACTGCAATTTTAATTTTAGACCGAGTTTCAGCTTGCATTGCCAGAACCAAGTTTGTTAAGTGCTGAAACGCTGTTTTCTGACATTTCAGGCTCTAACTTCAAAAATCATGCAAAACACTTCTAACACCTTCAGATATGTTTCTCTGTGTTGCAATATAGGTTTTATTCATGCACAGACTGCAATTTTAATTTTGGGCCGAGTTTCACCTTGCATTGCCTGAACCAAGTTTGTTATGTGCTGAAACGCCGTTTTCTGACATTTCAGGCTCTAACTTCAAAAATCATGCAAAACACTTCTAACACCTTCAGATATGTTTCTCTGTGCTGCAAAATAGGTTTTATTCATGCACAGACTGCAATTTTAATTTTGGGCCGAGTTTCAGCTTGCAATACCAGAACCAAGTTTGTTATGTGCTGAAACGCTGTTTTCTGACATTTCAGGCTCTAACTTCAAAAATCCTGCAAAACACTTCTAACACCTTCAGATATGTTTCTCTGTGTTGCAAAATAGGTTTTATTCATGCACAGACTGCAATTTTAATTTTTGGCCGAGTTTCAGCTTGCATTGCCTGAACCAAGTTTGTTCTGCGCTGAAAGGCTGTTTTCTGACATTTCAGGCTCTAACTTCAAAAATCATGCAAAACACTTCTAACACCTTCAGATATGTTTCTCTGTGTTGCAAAATAGGTTTTATTCATGCACAGACTGCAATTTTAATTTTGGGCCGAGTTTCAGCTTGCATTGCCTGAACCAAGTTTGTTATGTGCTGAAAGGCTGTTTTCTGACATTTCAGGCTCTAACTTCAAAAATCATGCAAAACACTTCTAACACCTTCAGATATGTTTCTCTGTGTTGCAAAATAGGTTTTATTCATGCACAGACTGCAATTTTAATTTTGGGCCGAGTTTCAGCTTGCATTGCCTGAACCAAGTTTGTTATGTGCTGAAACGCCGTTTTCTGACATTTCAGGCTCTAACTTCAAAAATCATGCAAAACACTTCTAACACCTTCAGATATGTTTCTCTGTGCTGCAAAATAGGTTTTGTTCATGCACAGACTGCAATTTTAATTTTGGGCCGAGTTTCAGCTTGCATTACCAGAACCAAGTTTGTTATGTGCTGAAACGCTGTTTTCTGACATTTCAGGCTCTAACTTCAAAAATCATGCAAAACACTTCTAACACCTTCAGATATGTTTCTCTGTGTTGCAAAATAGGTTTTATTCATGCACAGACTGCAATTTTAATTTTGGACCGAGTTTCAGCTTGCACTGCCAGAACCAAGTTTGTTAAGTGCTGAAACGCTGTTTTCTGACATTTCAGGCTCTAACTTCAAAAATCATGCAAAACACTTCTAACACCTTCAGATATGTTTCTCTGTGTTGCAAAATAGGTTTTATTCATGCACAGACTGCAATTTTAATTTTATACCGAGTTTCAGCTTGCATTGCCTGAACCAAGTTTGTTCTGCGCTGAAAGGCTGTTTTCTGACATTTCAGGCTCTAACTTCAAAAATCATGCAAAACACTTCTAACACCTTCAGATATGTTTCTCTGTGTTGCAAAATAGGTTTTATTCATGCACAGACTGCAATTTTAATTTTTGGCCGAGTTTCAGCTTGCATTGCCAGAAAAAAGTTTGTTATGTGCTGAAATGCCTTTTTCTGACATTTCAGGCTCTAACTTCAAAAATCATGCAAAACACTTCTAACACCTTCAGATATGTTTCTCTGTGCTGCAAAATAGGTTTTATTCATGCACAGACTGCAATTTTAATTTTGGGCCGAGTTTCAGCTTGCATTGCCTGAACCAAGTTTGTTAAGTGCTGAAACGCCGTTTTCTGACATTTCAGGCTCTAACTTCAAAAATCATGCAAAACACTTCAAACACCTTCAGATATGTTTCTCTGTGTTGCAAAATAGGTTTTATTCATGCACAGACTGCAATTTTAATTTTGGACCGAGTTTCAGCTTGCATTGCCAGAACCAAGTTTGTTAAGTGCTGAAACGCTGTTTTCTGACATTTCAGGCTCTAACTTCAAAAATCATGCAAAACACTTCTAACACCTTCAGATATGTTTCTCTGTGTTGCAAAATAGGTTTTATTCATGCACAGACTGCAATTTTAATTTTGGACCGAGTTTCAGCTTGCATTGCCAGAACCAAGTTTGTTAAGTGCTGAAACGCTGTTTTCTGACATTTCAGGCTCTAACTTCAAAAATCATGCAAAACACTTCTAACACCTTCAGATATGTTTCTCTGTGTTGCAAAATAGGTTTTATTCATGCACAGACTGCAATTTTAATTTTATACCGAGTTTCAGCTTGCATTGCCTGAACCAAGTTTGTTCTGCGCTGAAAGGCTGTTTTCTGACATTTCAGGCTCTAACTTCAAAAATCATGCAAAACACTTCTAACACCTTCAGATATGTTTCTCTGTGTTGCAAAATAGGTTTTATTCATGCACAGACTGCAATTTTAATTTTGGGCCGAGTTTCAGCTTGCATTGCCAGAACCAAGTTTGTTATGTGCTGAAATGCCTTTTTCTGACATTTCAGGCTCTAACTTCAAAAATCATGCAAAACACTTCTAACACCTTCAGATATGTTTCTCTGTGTTGCAAAATAGGTTTTATTCATGCACAGACTGCAATTTTAATTTTGGACCGAGTTTCAGCTTGCATTGCCAGAACCAAGTTTGTTATGTGCTGAAAAGCCTTTTTCTGACATTTCAGGCTCTAACTTCAAAAATCATTCAAAACACTTCTAACACCTTCAGATATGTTTCTCTGTGTTGCAAAATAGGTTTTATTCATGCACAGACTGCAATTTTAATTTTGGGCCGAGTTTCACCTTGCATTGCCTGAACCAAGTTTGTTATGTGCTGAAACGCCGTTTTCTGACATTTCAGGCTCTAACTTCAAAAATCATGCAAAACACTTCTAACACCTTCAGATATGTTTCTCTGTGCTGCAAAATAGGTTTTATTCATGCACAGACTGCAATTTTAATTTTGGGCCGAGTTTCAGCTTGCAATACCAGAACCAAGTTTGTTATGTGCTGAAACGCTGTTTTCTGACATTTCAGGCTCTAACTTCAAAAATCATGCAAAACACTTCTAACACCTTCAGATATGTTTCTCTGTGTTGCAAAATAGGTTTTATTCATGCACAGACTGCAATTTTAATTTTTGGCCGAGTTTCAGCTTGCATTGCCTGAACCAAGTTTGTTATGTGCTGAAACGCCGTTTTCTGACATTTCAGGCTCTAACTTCAAAAATCATGCAAAACACTTCAAACACCTTCAGATATGTTTCTCTGTGTTGCAAAATAGGTTTTATTCATGCACAGACTGCAATTTTAATTTTGGACCGAGTTTCAGCTTGCATTGCCAGAACCAAGTTTGTTAAGTGCTGAAACGCTGTTTCTGACATTTCAGGCTCTAACTTCAAAAATCATGCAAAACACTTCTAAGACCTTCAGATATGTTTCTCTGTGTTGCAAAATAGGTTTTATTCATGCACAGACTGCAATTTTAATTTTAGACCGAGTTTCAGCTTGCATTGTCTGAACCAAGTTTGTTATGTGCTGAAACGCCTTTTTCTGACATTTCAGGCTCTAACTTCAAAAATCATGCAAAACACTTCTAACACCTTCAGATATGTTTCTCTGTGTTGCAAAATAGGTTTTATTCATGCACAGACTGCAATTTTAATTTTATACCGAGTTTCAGCTTGCATTGCCTGAACCAAGTTTGTTCTGCGCTGAAAGGCTGTTTTCTGACATTTCAGGCTCTAACTTCAAAAATCATGCAAAACACTTCTAACACCT
>NW_027394278.1:2370474-2412248 GCF_049309525.1 Garra rufa | reverse complement strand
GGATTAATGTTTGAGGCCGACATACATAACAGAAACAACAATATAAGAAAAGGTAACACATTGATATGTGTACATTTCTATATAACTGTATGTAGGACTGTATGTCTGAATAAGGAAAGTGTATCTGCATTCCTGTAAGAGTCTTATCTTGATGGTGGGGGGATGAGTTGGATAGTGACCAGAGGTCTGGCTCATAGCACCTAGGTGTTAATCACGGAGATAATCGGGGGATAAGTCATTTAAGGAATATAACTAGTTATTTCATGTCTGATGGGCTCCAGGCACAACATAACAATAAACCAACTTGTATTAGAATTGGGTGTGTTGTTGTCTATCCCAAGCGCTTGTTGCTGATCCACTCGACAGACCTGAAAAACTGCAGTGACCCAGAACAGAGGTTCTAACAATCTGGTGACCCCGACGTGATGTCTCTGATCAGGTAAGACAAAGTATAGTTTGACTACCTGATTAGTGACATTACTATTACTGTGTGTCTGTAATTACGTACTTGGGCAAGACAGAGTATAGTCTGACTGTCTAATTAGTAATTACTGTTTAAATTGCGTAACTCGGACAAGACAGAGTATAGTCTGACTATCTGTACTGACGTAAGGTATACCCTCAGCGAGGCTGGGAAGAGCGCTATAGAAATCGCAAATGAAATTAAAAGCAAAAGTGTGAGTCACGAGTTTCGGTCTGTCCCGTGGTGAGGTGAATATCTGTATATATTATCTGTAATATCTGTCATGGGAGCCACCTATCCTAAACCGAATCCTGGCGAAACACCAAGTGATTGGATGAATAGATGTAGTTGGGGTTTTTATACAAATTTATGGGTGAATAATTTAGCGGGTTGGACCGAAGCCAATGGGATGTATCCTACATATCCGCGAATGGGTTCTTTTGACCCAAATCATATGGCACAAGCTTTTCGATTGACATATAAAGGCAAAGGTGACCCTGAATGGGACCAAAAATTATATGAAAGACGGGTATGATGTTTGGTTAAAAATGCAATCCGTGTGGAATGATAAACAAGGCATTTCATTGACCAGATCAGTTAAGGGTATCGTGCCAAAAAAGCAGACGGGTAAGAACGAGAAACAATTGTTAGCCGAAGCCGAGTCCAATTTGCAAAAAACCCAAACGACCAAACCGACTCAAATTACAAACAATCTATATCCAGACTTGTCGTCTGTTTCCACATTCTCGCCATGCGCGCCGCCACCCTATCCGGCGCCCGCGCCTAATGTGCCCGCGCCTAGCTCAACAGCACACAGCGTGCCCCCACCAGCGCCCGTCGAGAAAATAAATGAAGCTCATTTGTGGATAACAAAACGACAGGGCCACGTAGAAATAACTCCGCCGTCCGTTTCAACTCTGAAGGATATTTTGAGCATGTTGCCAGAGGTAGACAAACCATTACACTTCGTGGAAATGTTGATAAAATTGTTGCGTCATAGCCATTTCACTGGCGCAGATTATAAGTTCATAATAATGTCAAAAATGGGTAATAAGTATGTTGAGACGCGTCTACTCGAGGCTGTTACCTGCCTAAAACCAGAAAATGATCGACCTAAGTGTGTGTGTCCAACACACTGATAAAGAGTCTTGCCTGGCAAAGTCAATCTTGAAGATAGATAAAGCCTCTATGTGTGTGTGTGTGTGTGTGTGTGTGTGTGTGTGTGTCAGTCCCTGTCTGCACTCAGTCTCTGTCTGCACTCCATCGAGAGTGTTGAAGCTGACTTCTGCTGATGAAACTGCAAACTATTTTCTTCAGTAAACAACAGCATCTTGTTGAAACACTTATTGCGGCCCCTTGTCTACCTCGCTCGTTAGCTATAGTAAAAACAAAGGGTCACTCGAATTTATACACAGATGAGGCTAAGGGTAACTCACTGGCTGACCTAAATGCAAAAAGGGCTGCTCAAGAGGGGCCTCCAAGCCCCCATGTTAATATAGCTCTAGTGTCAACCTCAAAAATGACGTCGTCAATGATTCCAGATGTTGACCTTGTCGCTGTCCAGAAAGCAGCCAGTGAAACTGACCGTCAATTTTGGTCAGTTTTCTCTGCGTCTCAGGGACCTGATGACCTCTGGCGTGACAAAGATGGTCGACTGTGTTTACCTGCGTCCGTTTTACCATTTCTCGTCCGCGAATTTCATGGTACCACTCATCGCGGCCGAAGAGGGGTCATAGATACAATGCGAGGTTTATTTTGCGTCGACCAATTACTGCAAACGGTTAATGACATTCTTGACAGATGTTTAACTTGCGCTAAAAAATAATATAAGCAAACCTCTAGCAAAACATCAACACCTGCCGAGGCCTAACCAACCGTTTACTGAATGGCAGGTTGATTTCACATACATGCCCAAGAGGGGACCTTTTAAATACCTCTTGGTGCTTGTGGACAAATTTTCTAAGTGGGTAGAAGCTTTTCCATGTGCGAAGGAAAATGCAAACGTTGTAGTGCAGTTTTTAACCAAAGAAATCATACCCAGATATGGTATCCCGGTATCAATAGACTCCGATAAGGGCACACCTTTCACATCAAAAGTAACGCAGCAATTGGCGAAAGAGTTACAAATTGATTGGCGACTACATGTACCCTTCCATCCTCAAAGCTCAGCTTTCGTTGAGAGGAAAAATAGGACCATTAAACTAAAAATAAGAAAAGCAATGGTCAGTATGAATACATCTGATTGGACAAGGGTCCTTCCAATTGTCTTAGCAGACCTAAGAATGATACCGCACCATATGAGGTGGAGCAATGGTCAGTATGAATACATCTGATTGGACAAGGGTCCTTACAATTGTCTTAGCAGACCTAAGAATGATACCGCACCATATGATGTGGTGATGGGCCGACCTTTCCCCATCCCTTGGCGCCATGGAATGGTAGGGATAGGTGTGGTGTTAACTGATCATATGTCTGAGTACTCTTTAGGCCTAATAGAAAAATTAACTGAGTTCTGGGAAAGGGTTAACATGAAACACCCTGAGATCCCTAAAGCTAACTCACACCCCTTCGAAGTGGGCAATCAAGTATTGATAAAGAAACTAAAAACCGGGGGCCTTAATGACTCTCTGTATGATGGGCCTACAGAGATACTAGCTGTGACCAGAACTGCTGTTTTAACTGATCTTTTCCCACAGTGGATTCATGCGACCAGAGTGAAACCCCTGAAATGAAACATAATGTATTACATGTACTAACTGTTTTTGTTTTCCAGAGCAATAATGTGTATTGTCCTAGCTGGACTCATGGTACCCAACGCTTCAACGGAGGAGGCCAAAAGAAACCTCTTCTGGCAGTATGCCAACTGGACAGCGCGTCAACTGACCAATGAATCCTGTGTGGTGTGTCAAGAATTATTCCGCACCGCAATAACTGTATCCTTGAAACCATTTGTCTATAACTGTGAACCCCCCAATTTCACTGTGTTCTGTACAGATTATGTAGGGAAAATGTATGTATGGTCTCCTAGGTGTGTAAAGCGGGTAACAACACCCTATACTGATGAAACTAATCCGTACCATAATTACTGTTGTATGAATGAAACGTGCAAGAAAGAAGGTAGTGCATCAAGTAAAAGTGCATCAAGTAAAAATGAAACTGAAACTGTTGATGTAAAAGTTAGCCTGGTGTTACCAGAAGGTTTTATGTTTCCTTATTGTTTTAATGGGACATCAGGTGAAAGCGTGACAGGTATAAGTGCTACAAATTGTAAACAAATAATAAACCAAGGGCAGGGTATAGAAAGGTGGCTGCAAAGTTACTGTCCAAGGTTCGAGAGGGGCTCATGTGAGAAGAACACCGCAGCATGTGCTAAGGGAAATAATAGAACTGTTTGTTACACCTCTAGGAACACTGCCTGCATTGAATTGCTCACGCTCTGTGAAGATCCCTGGCCAGCGAAAGGTGCAGTGCTGGCTGATGACTGGTACTGGTACTGTGGTGGGGACACTGTAAACAACACTTACAGGATGAGCTGGACAGGTCTCTGTGCACCAGTGCAGCTGCAACATCGTGTGACTGTTACGCATATACAACGTGATTTGTCTTTCAGGAGCAAACAATCAGTGGACAACGAGGACGTCCCTGATGAACATCAGATGAGATCACACTGGACTCGGTTCTGGAAGTCCATGATACCTCAGTTTGGCGTCTCAGACCTCATGAAACAACAGGACATCATGCATTATCGACTGGCATCATTTGTTAACAGCACCACAGCTGCACTGACAGGGGTACAAAGCGAACTGAAAGCACTGAGACAGGTGGTCATGCAGAACAGGTTGGCGCTGGACATGCTTCTCGCCCAAGCAGGGAGGGGTCTGTTCTATTGTAGGTGATAAATGCTGCACATACATACCTGCAAATGATGAGCAAGAGGGATCAATTCGCACTGCTGTAACTACTATGAAGCAGATATCCTCTCAGATATATGAGGATGAGCTAAAATCTAGAAATAACAATTGGAATTGGGGTATTCTGTATAGCCTATTTGGCACGCTTGCACCTTATGTCTCAATGATAATACCGGTATTACTTATTTTGTTTCATTGTGTATTTTTGGTCCATGCATTGTGAAATGTTTCACACAACGTATGTATACTATGGTGTCTGCTATCTCTGCAGGATATCGCCCACTGCCACAGAAGGATACAGGAGAATCCAGACTCTAGAGAAGAGTCTGGAAGAGGGGATTATAAGAATTAATGTGTTTTTGTAATGCAATTTCTTTTCCTATTTGGTAGTTGCCTTATGTTTTACAGGATATTTCACTTAAGAGTGTGATGATATGGTTCTGTGTGTCGAATAGTTGTTTTTGTGGTGTCTGCCTTCTCAGGGTCATCTGTCGGGCAGGAAACCAGTTCGGTGCGGCTGCACTCTGTTCCTAGAGATTGTTCACTTCCTTATACCTGCTCTGTATTTTTCCTTCCCATATGTAGAAGTATTTTCTTAAATGATATGTGAACCCCCGCTTACTTGAAGGTTTGTAAGGGTGCTGTATAAAAGATGGGACTGCCCCATCTTCTTTAGTAGATAACAATAAACCAACTTGTATTAGAATTTGGTGTGTTGTTGTCTATCCCAAGCGCTTGTTGCTGATCCACTCGACAGACCTGAAAACTGCAGTGACCCAGAACAGAGGTTCTAACAATAATTTAATACAACACAAAAATCACAAGTCGTATAAATACAACACATAATTTGTCTTTGCTCGATGTTACACCTTCTATTCGCCAGCGTGCACTCCAGCCAATCGAACTTATCAGGAATGGCATTGCCCTTCTTTAGCGCGCATCCAGACGGCACCAACTACCCAACTTAGAGCATAAATATTTAGACAAAAAAATAAAAAATAACATACAAAAATAAATTCAAATTTACAAATAAAAATAAACAGTTACATCCAATACATAAAAAAAATACATCCAATACATAAACATTTATGAAAACAACACTTTATAACACAAATCAAACCAAATACATTTATGTGTAGCCTCGGCCATCACAGGAACACTCCGTCTCAGTGAGCGCCGTCTCGGCGTGGGCGTGACCCAAGCACGAGACGCACTCGACGTGGCCGTCAGCAGCGTGCAGAGGAGCTTTGCACGAGCGACAGAAACGTCGCGGCATTTGTAACAACGCCTAGTAATTTGCTCTTTTAGAATTGCTCTTTTTCGCTGTCACCGGATAGCGGCAGGGAATCTCAATCAGCTGCAGTAGCGTCAATCAGCTGCAGTAGCGTCAATCCGCCGAGCAGGAAGGATCCGCTGCGAAGCTCGTCGACGGTGAGAAGAGTCTTCTATTCTTGAGTGAAGTCAGCCTCTGCGAAGATGTGAAGTCGTCGCTGACGGAGAAGGATCTGAGATCCTATGGCAAAATGCACGCTTATATAGCCGATTACTCCGCCCCTTTTGGCGCGATCGGGCGCGAATCATCGTCATAGGCTCGTGCAGCTCCGCTGCCGAGCCATTGGTTCATTTCTAACTCACTGCACGAACCAATGGCCATGCAGTTACACTGCGTTATTGAAATGCTTCAGTCTCAGGAGAAAAAGGAACTTTTCCCCATAGCATCTTTACGACGCAGTACGAGTAAAGTATCGAAAGGTAACAGCATTTCTGCTCCAAAAAAAAAAGTGGGTTCATGCAATGTTACTGAAACTCGGTCCAACATTAAAATCCTATTCTGTGCATGAATAAAATAAAGTTTGCAATGCAGAAATACACTTATTAATGTGTTAGAAGTGTTTTGCATGTATTCTTACATTAGAGGCTGAAAGCTCAGAAAACAGCGTTTCTGCTCCGAAGAAAACTGGGTTCATGCAATGTTACTGAAACTCGGTCCAACATTAAAATCCTATTCTGTGCATAAATAAAATACATTTTGCAATGCAGAAATACACTTATTAATGTGTTAGAAGTGTTTTGCATGTATTCTTACATTAGATGCTGAAAGCTCAGAAAACAGCGTTTCTGCTCCGAAGAAAAGTGGGTTCATGCAATGTTACTGAAAGTCGGTCCAACATTAAAATCCTATTCTGTGCATGAATAAAATAAAGTTTGCAATGCAGAAATACACTTATTAATGTGTTAGAAGTGTTTTGCATGTATTTTTACGTTAGAGGCTGAAAGCTCAGAAAACAGCGTTTCTGCTCTGAAGAAAAGTTAGTTTATGCAATGTTACTGAAACTCGGTCCAACAATAAATTCCTATTCTGTGCATGAATAAAATAAATTTTGCAATGCAGAAATACACTTATTAATGTGTTAGAAGAGTTTTCCATGTAATTTTACGTTAGAGGCTGAAAGCTCAGAAAACAGCGTTTCTGTTCCGAAGAAAAGTGGGTTCATGCAATGTTACTGAAACTCGGTCCAACATTAAAATCCTATTCTGTGCATGAATAAAATAAAGTTTGCAATGCAGAAATACACTTATTAATGTGTTAGAAGTGTTTGGCATGTATTTTTACGTTAGAGGCTGAAAGCTCAGAAAACAGCATTTCTGCTCTGAAGAAAACTGGGTTCATGCAATGTTACTGAAACTCGGTCCAACATTAAAATCCTATTCTGTGCATGAATAAAATACATTTTGCAATGCAGAAATACACTTATTAATGTGTTAGAAGTGTTTTGCATGTATTTTTACGTTAGAGGCTGAAAGCTCAGAAAACAGCGTTTCTGCTCCGAAGAAAACTGGATTCATGCAATGTTACTGAAACTCGGTCCAACATTAAAATCCTATTCTGTGCATAAATAAAATACATTTTGCAATGCAGAAATACACTTATTAATGTGTTAGAAGTGTTTTGCATGTATTCTTACATTAGATGCTGAAAGCTCAGAAAACAGCGTTTCTGCTCCGAAGAAAACTGGGTTCATGCAGTGTTACTGAAACTCGGTCCAACATTAAAATCCTATTCTGTGCATGAATAAAATAAAGTTTGCAATGCAGAAATACACTTATTAATGTGTTAGAAGTGTTTTGCATGTATTTTTACGTTAGAGGCTGAAAGCTCAGAAAACAGCGTTTCTGCTCCGAAGAAAACTGGGTTCATGCAATATTACTGAAACTCGGTTCAACATTAAAATCCTATTCTGTGCATGAATAAAATACATTTTGCAATGCAGAAATACACTTATAAATGTGTTAGAAGTGTTTTGCATGTATTTTTACGTTTGAAAGCTCAGAAAACAGCGTTTCTGCTCCGAAGAAAACTGGGTTCATGCAATATTACTGAAACTCGGTCCAACATTAAAATCCTATTCTGTGCATGAATAAAATACATTTTGCAATGCAGAAATACACTTATTAATGTGTTAGAAGTGTTTTGCATGTATTTTTACGTTAGAGGCTGAAAGCTCAGAAAACAGCATTTCTGCTCCGAAGAAAACTGGGTTCATGCAATGTTACTGAAACTCGGTCCAACATTAAAATCCTATTCTGTGCATGAATAAAATACATTTTGCAATGCAGAAATACACTTAATAATGTGTTAGAAGTGTTTTGCATGTATTTTTACGTTAGAGGCTGAAAGCTCAGAAAACAGCGTTTCTGCTCCGAAGAAAACTGGATTCATGCAATGTTACTGAAACTCGGTCCAACATTAAAATCCTATTCTGTGCATAAATAAAATACATTTTGCAATGCAGAAATACACTTATTAATGTGTTAGAAGTGTTTTGCATGTATTTTTACGTTAGAGGCTGAAAGCTCAGAAAACAGCATTTCTGCTCTGAAGAAAACTGGGTTCATGCAATGTTACTGAAACTCGGTCCAACATTAAAATCCTATTCTGTGCATGAATAAAATAAAGTTTGCAATGCAGAAATACACTTATTAATGTGTTAGAAGTGTTTTGCATGTATTTTTACGTTAGAGGCTGAAAGCTCAGAAAACAGCGTTTCTGCTCCGAAGAAAAGTGGGTTCATACAATGTTGCTGAAACTCGGTCCAACATTAAAATTCTATTCTGTGCATGAATAAAGTAAAGTTTGCAATGCAGAAATACACTTATTAATGTGTTAGAAGTGTTTTGCATGTATTTTTAAGTTAGAGGCTGAAAGCTCAGAAAACAGCGTTTCTGCTCCGAAGAAAACTGGATTCATGCAATGTTACTGAAAGTCGGTCCAACATTAAAATCCTATTCTGTGCATGGATAAAATAAAGTTTGCAATGCAGAAATACACTTATTAATGTGTTAGAAGTGTTTTGCATGTATTTTTACGTTAGAGGCTGAAAGCTCAGAAAGCAGCGTTTCTGCTCTGAAGAAAAGTTAGTTTATGCAATGTTACTGAAACTCGGTCCAACATTAAAATCCTATTCTGTGCATGAATAAAATACATTTTGCAATGCAGAAATACACTTATTAATGTGTTAGAAGAGTTTTCCATGTAATTTTACGTTAGAGGCTGAAAGCTCAGAAAACAGCGTTTCTGCTCCGAAGAAAACTGGATTCATGCAATGTTACTGAAACTCGGTCCAACATTAAAATCCTATTCTGTGCATAAATAAAATACATTTTGCAATGCAGAAATACACTTATTAATGTGTTAGAAGTGTTTTGCATGTATTCTTACATTAGATGCTGAAAGCTCAGAAAACAGCGTTTCTGCTCCGAAGAAAACTGGGTTCATGCAATATTACTGAAACTCGGTCCAACATTAAAATCCTATTCTGTGCATGAATAAAATACATTTTGCAATGCAGAAATACACTTATTAATGTGTTAGAAGTGTTTTGCATGTATTTTTACGTTAGAGGCTGAAAGCTCAGAAAACAGCATTTCTGCTCTGAAGAAAACTGGGTTCATGCAATGTTACTGAAACTCGGTCCAACATTAAAATCCTATTCTGTGCATGGATAAAATAAAGTTTGCAATGCAGAAATACACTTATTAATGTGTTAGAAGAGTTTTCCATGTAATTTTACGTTAGAGGCTGAAAGCTCAGAAAACAGCGTTTCTGCTCCGAAGAAAACTGGATTCATGCAATGTTACTGAAACTCGGTCCAACATTAAAATCCTATTCTGTGCATGGATAAAATAAAGTTTGCAATGCAGAAATACACTTATTAATGTGTTAGAAGTGTTTTGCATGTATTTTTACGTTAGAGGCTGAAAGCTCAGAAAACAGCGTTTCTGCTCTGAAGAAAAGTTAGTTTATGCAATGTTACTGAAACTCGGTCCAACATTAAAATCCTATTCTGTGCATGAATAAAATACATTTTGCAATGCAGAAATACACTTATTAATGTGTTAGAAGAGTTTTCCATGTAATTTTACGTTAGAGGCTGAAAGCTCAGAAAACAGCGTTTCTGTTCCAAAGAAAAGTGGGTTCATGCAATGTTACTGAAACTCGGTCCAACATTAAAATCCTATTCTGTGCATGAATAAAATAAAGTTTACAATGCAGAAATACACTTATTAATGTGTTAGAAGTGTTTTGCATGTATTCTTACATTAGAGGCTGAAAGCTCAGAAAACAGCGTTTCTGCTCCGAAGAAAACTGGGTTCATGCAGTGTTACTGAAACTCGGTCCAACATTAAAATCCTATTCTGTGCATGAATAAAATAAAGTTTGCAATGCAGAAATACACTTATTAATGTGTTAGAAGTGTTTTGCATGTATTTTTACGTTAGAGGCTGAAAGCTCAGAAAACAGCGTTTCTGCTCCGAAGAAAACTGGGTTCATGCAATATTACTGAAACTCGGTCCAACATTAAACTCCTATTCTGTGCATGAATAAAATACATTTTGCAATGCAGAAATACACTTATAAATGTGTTAGAAGTGTTTTGCATGTATTTTTACGTTAGAGGCTGAAAGCTCAGAAAACATCATTTCTGCTCCGAAGAAAACTGGGTTCATGCAATGTTGCTGAAACTTGGTCCAACATTAAAATTCTATTCTGTGCATGAATAAAGTAAAGTTTGCAATGCAGAAATACACGTATTAATGTGTTAGAAGTGTTGGTAACGCTTTAGATTACAGCCCGCAAAGAACTACGTAAGTAAACTGAATTTATGGTGTAAGTTTCTGTAATTATAGTGTACCTATATATAACGAACATGTAGGTATAAGGGAAGAATATGTTAAATTTGGGTAATTAGGGGGTAACAAACCAGATATGCAAACTGCAAAGAACTACAAAACTATACTGAAATTACGGTGTACGTTTCTGTAATTATAGTGTACCTATTAAAGAACGTACATGTAGGTATAAGGGAACAATATGTTAAATTTGGGTAATTAGGGGGTAACAACTCAGATATGCAACCTGCAAAGAACTACATAAGTATACTGAACTTACGGTGTACGTTTCTGTAATTATAATGTACCTACAGTATTAAAGCACGTACGTGTAGGGAGAATATGTTACATTTTGATAATTGGAATAACAACCAGATATGCGACCTGCAAAAAACTGTAAGCAAACCTAAGTTACGGTGTTAACAGGTATCTCTATTACTGTGCCAGGCATAAATCGTACGCTTGGTGTATCTACACGTAAGCTTTTTTAAATTACTGGTAAAATACACTCTTGTTCCATGTAATTACAGGGTAAGTGCGCCATCTGCGGGCTGTAAATTAAAGTGGCGATTGTTCCGCTCTTGTTCAAAGAAGTTACAGGGTAGGTACACAATACACAGCAACGTGACCTCATAATAATTCGTATGTATTTTACGTAAAATGTGGTTCTACAAAACATACATTTATTTACGTTTTTACAGACACTAAACTATAGGTCTACATAATGTTATCAAGACTACACTTTAAACCCTTAAAATACATCAAATTTCTGCAATCGTTTTCATGTAATTCATGAAAATCATGTAATATTCATGTACATTCATGTAATATTAACTTCGTTTGCCGTGGTGGGACACATAAGGCGTTTTCTCTGACATGCTGTGACTAATAACAGAACCATAAAATACACGGAACATGCATCTTAATTACAAAATGAAACAATTTTATTCGTGTGCTGTAACCCAGATCTTCAGAATCCATGCGATTTGCGAGGACCAGACCCAATTTCAAGCCTTTATCCGGCGATCTTCATCTGCATCTCGAACAGCGAGTCCAGCAGCATCAGCCATAAACCCGTGCTGTAGTGAATTTTGCGACAGGAAAATCGGACGTTCATTGGCTCTCGCCTGCATTCGTCACAGATTACGACATGCCGTTTTTCTGGTGAAATGTGTTGAAATGATGCGTGGGCGCCTTTGAGGAGTGGATCAAGACAATAATCTGAATATTTTCAGCAATTAACCATTTAAATTCTGCTCTCATCCTACTGCACCTCAAACCTACAGTATTCCGCCAGAGAGGACTGTGGCTGCAGACGCATCGTTATTTGGATTACTTTTTTGTACAGCTGTTGACATTTTTGCAATAAATAAATGATTATGATTGCACTTTCCTGTCTTTTATATTTTTATTACTGTACAGTCATAGTTAACGTTAGGTTTAGTGGTAGGAGTGAGATCAGCAACTTTAAAAAATATGTTCAGATATATTTTAGATATATTTTCAGATTGTGCGTATATGTATTGTACCTACTCTGTAACTTCGTTGAACAAGGGGGTAACAATCGCCACTTTAATTTACAGCCCGCAGATGTCTACTTACCCTGTAACTTCTTTGAACAAGAGCGGAACAATCGCCACTTTAATTTACAGCCCGCAGATGGCGCACTTACCCTGTAATTACATGGAACAAGAGTGTATTTTACCAGTAATTTAAAAAAGCTTACGTGTAAATACACCAAACGTATGATTTATGCCTGGCACAGTAATAGAGATACCTGTTAACACCGTAACGTAGGTTTGCTTACAGTTTTTTGCAGGTCGCAAATATGGTTGTTATTACAATTATCAAAATGTAACATATGTTCTCCCTACACGTACGTGCTTTAATACTGTAGGTACATTATAATTACAGAAACATACACCGTAATTTCAGTATAGTTATGTAGTTCTTTGCAGGTTGCATATCTGGTTTGTTACCCCCTAATTACCCAAATTTAACATATTCTTCCCTTATACCTACATGTTCGTTATATATAGGTACACTATAAATACAGAAACTTACACCGTAAATTCAGTTTACTTACGTAGTTCTTTGCGGGCTGTAATCTAAAGCGTTACCGAAGTGTTTTGCATGTATTTTTACGTTAGAGGCTGAAAGCTCAGAAAACAGCGTTTCTGCTCCGAAGAAAAGTGGGTTCATGCAATGTTACTGAAACTCGGTCCAACATTAAAATCCTATTCTGTGCATGAATAAAATAAAGTTTGCAATGCAGAAATACACTTATTAATGTGTTAGAAGTGTTTTGCATGTATTCTTACATTAGATGCTGAAAGCTCAAAAAACAGCGTTTCTGCTCCGAAGAAAAGTGGGTTCATGCAATGTTACTGAAACTCGGTCCAACATTAAAATCCTATTCTGTGCATGAATAAAATAAATTTAGCAATGCAGAAATACACTTATTAATGTATTAGAAGTGTTTTGCATGTATTTTTACGTTAGAGGCTGAAAGCTCAGAAAACAGCGTTTCTGATCCGAAGAAAACTGGGTTCATGCAATATTACTGAAACTGGGTCCAACATTAAAATCCTATTCTGTGCATGAATAAAATACATTTTGCAATGCA
Source organism: Garra rufa (assembly GCF_049309525.1). Lineage (NCBI taxonomy): Eukaryota > Metazoa > Chordata > Actinopteri > Cypriniformes > Cyprinidae > Garra > Garra rufa. The sequence continues at coordinate 2,399,077 of NW_027394278.1, read as the reverse complement.
GAAATACACTTATTAATGTGTTAGAAGTGTTTTGCATGTATTTTTACGTTAGAGGCTGAAAGCTCAGAAAACAGCGTTTCTGCTCCGAAGAAAACTGGGTTCATGCAATGTTACTGAAACTCGGTCCAACATTAAAATCCTATTCTGTGCATGAATAAAATACATTTTGCAATGCAGAAATACACTTATTAATGTGTTAGAAATGTTTTGCATGTATTCTTACATTAGAGGCTGAAAGCTCAGAAAACACCGTTTCTGCTCCGAAGAAAAGTGGGTTCATGCAATGTTACTGAAACTCGGTCCAACATTAAAATCCTATTCTGTGCATGAATAAAATAAAGTTTGCAATGCAGAAATACACTTATTAATGTGTTAGAAGTGTTTTGCATGTATTTTTACGTTAGAGGCTGAAAGCTCAGAAAACAGCGTTTCTGCTCCGAAGAAAAGTTAGTTCATGCAATGTTACTGAAACTTGGTCCAACATTAAAATCCTATTCTGTGCATGAATAAAATACATTTTGCAATGCAGAAATACACTTATTAATGTGTTAGAAGAGTTTTCCATGTAATTTTACGTTAGAGGCTGAAAGCTCAGAAAACAGCGTTTCTGCTCAGAAGAAAAGTTGGTTCATGCAATGTTACTGAAACTCTGTCCCACATTACTGAAACTCTGTCCTACATTAAAATCCTATTCTGTGCATGAATAAAATACCTTTTTCAATGGAGAAATACACTTATAAATGTGTTAGAAGTGTTTTCCATGTATTTTTACGTTAGAGGCTGAAAGCTCAGAAAACAGCATTTCTGCTCAGAAGAAAAGTTGGTTCATGCAATGTTACTGAAACTCTGTCCTACATTAAAAAACTATTCTGTGCATGAATAAAATACATTTTGCACAGCAGAAATACACTTATTAATGTGTTAGAAGTGTTTTCCATGTATTTGTATGTTAGAGGCTGAAAGCTCAGAAAACAGCGTTTCATGCAATGTTACTGAAACTCTGTCCTACATTAAAATCCTATTGTGTACATGAATAAAATACCTTTCGCATTGCAGAAATACACTTATTAATGTGTTAGAAGAGTTTTCCATGTATTTGTATGTGTCACGGTGAATAAGGGAGGTCTGGGTCCAAATGCAGGGGAAGGATATTTTAATCAAACAAAACACAAATAAACATAGACAAAAGGCCAACACGGCATAAAACTAATAACTAGAACACAAAATAACAAAACCAAGAACAAGATCAAAGGCCAGGGATATCAGGAACAGAAAACACACGAGACAGAAGACAATGCAGACATGAATGCGGAGTGAGTAGTGGGATCTCTTATAGTCCAGATAGTGATTGTGAACAGGTGTGCGTGTAATCAGTGATAACGACAAGGACAGGTGAATGCTATCAGAAGTGCAGTGCAGGAAAAGGAAAACAGCGACCTCAGGTGGCTGAGGGAAGCCCCACAGCCCAGATCATGACAGTACCCCCTCTCAAGGGAACGGCTTCCAGACGTTCCCAAAACAAACAAAAAAATCTGGAGGGAGGAGGAACGGTGGAAGGTGCATCAGGGGGAGGGATGGTGGGCCAGGCCCGTGCAGTGGAGGAACGTGAATTGGCTTCGCCGCCAGAGGAACGCGAGCCGGCCTCACCGCCAGAGGAACGTCAGCGGGCACCGCTGCCAGAGGAACGCGAGCCGGCCTAGCCGCCAGAGGAACATGAGCTGGCATAGCCGCCAGAGGAACGCCAGCAGCCACCACCGCGTCCGGCACAGAGAAAGCGGTCACCACCACATCAGGAACAGAGAAAGCGGTCACCACCGCATCAGGAACAGAGAAAGCGGTCACCGCCGCGCCAGGAACAGAGAGAACGGTCACCGCCGCATCAGGAGCAGAGAGAACGGTCACCGCCGCGTCCGGAACAGAGAGAACGGTCACCGCCGCGTCCGGAACAGAGAGAACGGTCACCACCGCGTCCGGAACAGAGAGAACGGTCACCGCCGCGTCCGGAACAGAGAGAGCGGTCACCGCCGCGTCCGGAACAGAGAGAGCGGTCACCGCCGCGTGAGGAACAGAGAGAGCGGTCACCGCCGCGTCCGGAACAGAGAGAGCGGTCACCGCCGCGTGAGGAACAGATATAGCGGTCGCCGCCACCTCAGGAACCAAGATAGCGGTCACCGGCGCGTCAGAAACAGAGAGAGCGGTCACCGCCGCGTCCGGAACAGAGAGAGCGGTCACCGCCGCGTGAGGAACAGAGAGAGCGGTCACCGCCGCGTCCGGAACAGAGAGAGCGGTCACCGCCGCGTGAGGAACAGATATAGCGGTCGCCGCCACCTCAGGAACCAAGATAGCGGTCACCGGCGCATCAGAAACAGAGAGAGCGGTCACCGCCGCGTCAGAAACAGAGAGAGCGGTCACCGTCGCGTCAGGAACAGAGAGCGCGGTCACCGCCGCGTGAGGAACAGATATAGCGGTCGCCGCCGCATCAGGAACCAAGATAGCGGTCACCGCCGCGTCAGGAACAGAGAGCGCGGTCACCGCCGCGTCAGGAACAGAGAGCGCGGTCACCGCCGCGTCAGGAACAGAGAGAGCGGTCACCGCCGCGTCCGGAACAGAGAGAACGGTCACCGCCGCGTCCGGAACAGAGAGAGCGGTCACCGCCGCGTCCGGAACAGAGAGAGCGGTCACCGCCGCGTCCGGAACAGAGAGAGCGGTCACCGCCACGTCCGGAACAGAGAGAGCGATCACCGCCGCGTCCGGAACAGAGAGCGCGGTCACCGCCACGTCCGGAACAGAGAGCGCGGTCACCGCCGCGTCCGGAACAGAGAGAGCAGTCACCGCCACATCAGGAACAGAGAGCGCGGACGCCTCAGCGCCAGGAACAGGAGGTGGGGTCACAGGAACGGAGACAACGGACCCTTCCGCCTTCTCACAGAAGAGCCACTCCGCCCCCACCGCAAAGCGGGAACGCCGTTGCGCCATCTCAGCCCTGCAGGCTTCCATCTCAGCCAGTTGGAGGTGGATTATCTCCTCGAATCGAGCGGCCGACGCCACCTCAAAAGCCGCCGCCTCCTCAGAAAGGAAAAAAAAATTACTCCCCGCTGGACCCATAGCGGATGTTTGCATTCTGTCACGTGAGTAGCGGGATCTCTTATAGTCCAGATAGTGATTGTGAACAGGTGTGCGTGTAATCAGTGATAACGACAAGGACAGGTGAATGCTATCAGAAGTGCAGTGCAGGAAAAGGAAAACAGCGACCTCAGGTGGCTGAGGGAAGCCCCACAGCCCAGATCATGACAGTATGTTAGAGGCTGAAAGCTCAGAAAACAGCGTTTCTGCTCCTAAGAAAAGTGGTTTCATGCAATGTTACTGAAACTCGGTCCAACATTAAAATTCTATTCTGTGCATGAATAAAATACATTTTGCAATGCAGAAATACACTTATTAATGTGTTAGAAGTGTTTTGCATGTATTTTTACGTTAGAGGCTGAAAGCTCAGAAAACAGCGTTTCTGCTCCGAAGAAAACTGGATTCATGCAATGTTACTGAAACTCGGTCCAACATTAAAATCCTATTCTGTGCATGAATAAAATAAATTTTGCAATGCAGAAATACACTTATTCATGTGTTAGAAGTGTTTTGCATGTATTCTTACATTAAAGGCTGAAAGCTCAGAAAACAGCGTTTCTGCTCCGAAGAAAAGTGGATTCATGCAATGTTACTGAAACTCGGTCCAACATTAAAATCCTATTCTGTGCGTGAATAAAATACATTTTGCAATGCAGAAATACACTTATTAATGTGTTAGAAGTGTTTTGCATGTATTCTTACGTTAGAGGCTGAAAGCTCAGAAAACAGCGTTTCTGCTCCGAAGAAAACTGGGTTCATGCAATGTTACTGAAACTCGGTCCAACATTAAAATCCTATTCTGTGCATGAATAAAATACATTTTGCAATGCAGAAATACACTTATTCATGTGTTAGAAGTGTTTTGCATGTATTCTTACATTAAAGGCTGAAAGCTCAGAAAACAGCATTTCTGCTCCGAAGAAAAGTGGATTCATGCAATGTTACTGAAACTTGGTCCAACATTAAAATCCTATTCTGTGCGTGAATAAAATACATTTTGCAATGCAGAAATACACTTATTAATGTGTTAGAAGTGTTTTGCATGTATTCTTACGTTAGAGGCTGAAAGCTCAGAAAACAGCGTTTCTGCTCCGAAGAAAACTGGGTTCATGCAATGTTACTGAAACTCGGTCCAACATTAAAATCCTATTCTGTGCATGAATAAAATACATTTTGCAATGCAGAAATACACTTATTAATGAGTTAGAAATGTTTTGCATGTATTCTTACATTAAAGGCTGAAAGCTCAGAAAACAGCGTTTCTGCTCCGAAGAAAAGTTGGTTCATGCAAAGTTACTGAAACTCTGTCCCACATTACTGAAACTCTGTCCTACATTAAAATCCTATTCTGTGCATGAATAAAATACCTTTTGCAATGGAGAAATACACTTATAAATGTGTTAGAAGTGTTTTCCATGTATTTTTACGTTAGAGGCTGAAAGCTCAGAAAACAGCATTTCTGCTCAGAAGAAAAGTTGGTTCATGCAATGTTACTGAAACTCTGTCCTACATTAAAAAACTATTCTGTGCATGAATAAAATACCTTTTGCACAGCAGAAATACACTTATTAATGTGTTAGAAGTGTTTTCCATGTATTTGTATGTTAGAGGCTGAAAGCTCAGAAAACAGCGTTTCATGCAATGTTACTGAAACTCTGTCTACATTAAAATCCTATTGTGTACATGAATAAAATACCTTTCGCATTGCAGAAATACACTTATTAATGTGTTAGAAGAGTTTTCCATGTATTTGTATGTTAGAGGCTGAAAGCTCAGAAAACAGCGTTTCTGCTCCTAAGAAAAGTGGTTTCATGCAATGTTACTGAAACTCGGTCCAACATTAAAATCCTATTCTGTGCATGAATAAAATAAATTTAGCAATGCAGAAATACACTTATTAATGTTTTAGAAGTGTTTTGCATGTATTTTTACGTTAGAGGCTGAAAGCTCAGAAAACAACGTTTCTGTTCCGACGAAAAGTGGGTTCATGCAATGTTACTGAAACTTGGTCCAACATTAAAATCCTATTCTGTGCATGAATAAAATAAATTTTGCAATGCAGAAATACACTTATTAATGTGTTAGAAGTGTTTTGCATGTATTTTTACGTTAGAGGCTGAAAGCTCAGAAAACAGCGTTTCTGCTCCGAAGAAAACTGGGTTCATGCAATGTTACTGAAACTCGGTCCAACATTAAAATCCTATTCTGTGCATGAATAAAATAAAGTTTGCAATGCAGAAATACACTTATTCATGTGTTAGAAGTGTTTTGCATGTATTCTTACATTAAAGGCTGAAAGCTCAGAAAACAGCGTTTCTGCTCCGAAGAAAAGTGGGTTCATGCAATGTTACTGAAACTCGGTCCAACATTAAAATCCTATTCTGTGCATGAATAAAATAAAGTTTGCAATGCAGAAATACACTTATTCATGTGTTAGAAGTGTTTTGCATGTATTCTTACATTAAAGGCTGAAAGCTCAGAAAACAGCGTTTCTGCTCCGAAGAAAAGTGGGTTCATGCAATGTTACTGAAACTCGGTCCAACATTAAAATCCTATTCAGTGCATGAATAAAATACATTTTGCAATGCAAAAATACACTTATTAATGTGTTAGAAGTGTTTTGCATGTATTCTTACATTAGAGGCTGAAAGCTCAGAAAACAGCGTTTCTGCTCCGAAGAAAACTGGGTTCATGCAATGTTACTGAAACTCGGTTCAACATTAAAATCCTATTCTGTGCATGAATAAAATAAAGTTTGCAATGCAGAAAGACACTTATTAATGTGTTAGAAGTGTTTTGCATGTATTTTTACGTTAGAGGCTGAAAGCTCAGAAAACAGCGTTTCTGCTCCGAAGAAAAGTTAGTTCATGCAATGTTACTGAAACTTGGTCCAACATTAAAATCCTATTCTGTGCATGAATAAAATACATTTTGCAATGCAGAAATACACTTATTAATGTGTTAGAAGAGTTTTCCATGTAATTTTACGTTAGAGGCTGAAAGCTCAGAAAACAGCGTTTCTGCTCCTGAAATGTCAGAAAACGGCGTTTCAGCACATAACAAACTTGGTTCAGGCAATGCAAGCTGTAACTCGGCCCAAAATTAAAATTGCAATCTGTGCATGAATAAAACCTATTTTGCAACACAGAGAAACATATCTGAAGGTGTTAGAAGTGTTTTGCATGATTTTTGAAGTTGGAGCCTGAAATGTCAGAAAACAGCCTTTCAACGCAGAACAAACTTGGTTCAGGCAATGCAAGCTGAAACTCGGTCTAAAATTAAAATTGCAGTCTGTGCATGAATAAAACCTATTTTGCAATACAGAGAAACATATCTGAAGGTGTTAGAAGTGTTTTGCATGATTTTTGAAGTTAGAGCCTGAAATGTCAGAAAACGGCGTTTCAGCACTTAACAAACTTGGTTCTGGCAATGCAAGCTGAAACTTGGTCCAAAATTAAAATTGCAGTCTGTGCATGAATAAAACCTATTTTGCAACAAAGAGAAACATATCTGAAGGTGTTAGAAGTGTTTTGCATGATTTTTGAAGTTAGAGCCTGAAATGTCAGAAAACGGCTTTTCAGCACATAACAAACTTGGTTCAGGCAATGCAAGCTGAAACTCGGTCCAAAATTAAAATTGCAGTCTGTGCATGAATGAAACATATTTTGCAACACACAGAAACATATCTGAAGGTGTTAGAAGTGTTTTGCATGATTTTTGAAGTTAGAGCCTGAAATGTCAGAAAACGGCGTTTCAGCACATAACAAACTTGGTTCAGGCAATGCAAGCTGAAACTCGGCCCAAAATTAAAATTGCAGTCTGTGCATGAATAAAACCCATTTTGCAACACAGAGAAACATATCTGAAGGTGTTAGAAGTGTTTTGCATGATTTTTGAAGTTGGAGCCTGAAATGTGAGAAAACGTACTCGGTTACTTTCGTAACCTCGGTTCCCTGAGATACGGGAACGAGTACTGCGTCGAAGACGCTATGGGGAAAAGCTCCTTTTCTCCTGAGACTGAAGCATTTCAATAACGCAGTGTAACTGCACGGCCATTGGTTCGTGCAGTGATAAAAAGACGAACCAATGGCTCGGCAGCGGAGCTGCACGAGCCTATGGCGATGATTCGCGCCCGATCGCGCCAAAAGGGGCGGAGTATCTGGCTATATAAGCGTGCATTTAGCCATAGGATCTCAGGTACTTCGACTGAAGCGACGACTGAGTCGTGCAGCTACATAGCACGGCCAGCAACGCAGTACTCGTTCCCGTATCTCAGGGAACCGAGGTTACGAAAGTAACCGAGTACGTTCCCTTTCGATACTTTCACTCGTACTGCGTCGAAGACGCTATGGGGAACCAGTACAATCCCGCCGTTGCTATGGTAGAGGAACGACTGACACGGCCCTAGCACTCAAGGGCTAGTATGGGCCAATCTGTTTAATCAAGATAACGTGATAAACATCCGTTCCAGGGATTTAAGTGCAGTTTGGAGCTCCACTGAGGCCAAAGCGTACCACATAACATTTATTACTGGTAACAGTTATCCCATTATGCAGAAGCACCCGAGTCTGTAAGACCGGGACGTCCAGATTATAAAATCTAGCAAATGTGGACGGCGAGGCCCAGCCGGCCGCCGCACAAATTTCTGCTATGGAAACGCCACTAGACCAGGCCCAGGACGAGGCGATGCCTCTAGTCGAATGGGCTCTTACCCCCATGGGACATTGTAGGCCCAAAGAAGAGTAAGCCAGCATGATGGCTTCTACTATCCATTTGGATAACCTGTTTCGTGACCGAAGACCCCTTGGCGCGGCCACCGAAACACACAAACAGCTGTTCTGACTGCCTAAAGGAAGCAGAACGCTCTACATAACACCTCAATGCCCTAACGGGGCAGAGGGGATTAAAATCCTGGTTTTGCTCCGAAGGAGGAAGAGCCAAGAGGGAAATAATTTGGTCTCTGAATGGCGTCGAGAGACTTTAGGTACATAACCACGTCTTGGCTTCAGGATGACTTTAGAGTCATTTAGCCCGAATTCCAAGCATATGGGGCTCACAAAGAGCGCCTGTAGTTCACCCATACGTTTGACTGATGCCAATGCTAAGAGCAGGGCAGTTTTCAGCGTTAGAGGGCGAAGGTCAGTGGACTGAAGCGGCTCAAAGGGAGGGCTTCTCAGAGCCCTCAGCACCGTGGGTAGGTCCCAAGAAGGGACTGTGATGGGGCGAAGGGGGGTTAAGCCTTCTTGACCCCTTCAAGAAACGAACGACCAGATCGTTCTTTCCCACAGATTGACCATTTATAAGGTAATGGAATGCCGCTATGGATGTCACATAGACCTTGAGCGTGGAGGGAGATCTTCCCTTGTCCAATAGCTCCTGAAGGAAGGACAATATCACTGATATGTCGCATAAATTCGGATCTGCACCGCGGGTGGAACACCAGGCGGAAAAGACAGACCACTTAAGATCATAGAGCCGCCTTGTAGAGGGTGCTCTGGCTTGAGAGATAGTGCTCAAAACGGCCTCAGGGAGACTTGTAGGCTCCCGTCGAGAGACCATACGTGCAGCGCCCACAATTCCGGTGGGGGGTGCCATAGCGTTCTGTTTGCCTGTGTTAAGAGATCTCGTCTCAGTGGAATGGGCCACGGCGCTGTTGAAAGCAGCCGAGGAAGATCTGGAAACCAATGCTGGTTCTGCCAGAATGGGGCCACTAACAGGACTTTGAGCTTCTGCTCCCTGACTCGCCTTATGACCCGTGGTACCAGGGCAGTCGGGGGAAACGCATACAAAAGGAGATTGGGCCACTCGCGGGCCAATACATCCTGTTCCTTTGAAAAATAGATTGGGCAGTGATAATTGTCTTCTGAGGCGAAAAGATCTACTTGCGCCTTGCCGAAGACCGCCCATATTTCCTGAACCATTTGGGGGTGAAGCATCCACTCGTCTGAGGAGACGTTGCTCCGAGACAGCATGTCTGCTCCCTGGTTCAGCCTGCCTGGCACATGTGTTGCTCTCAACGAGCGGAAGTGCAGTTGAGCCCACTTTAGGAGACGTTTCACTAACGTGATAGATGTCTCGACGAAAGACCTCCCTGGTGATTTATGTAAGACACCACTGTCATACTGTCCGAGCGGACTAAGACGTGGTGTCCCTTTAAGACCGGCAGAAGGGTGTGGAGGCCTAAACACACTGCTAGCATTCCTAGGCAGTTGATGTGAAGGCGACTCTCTGCTTTCGACCATTGGTCGAATGCAGGCTGGCTGTCGCACAGTGCCCCCCAACCTGAGTTGGAGGCATCTGTCGAGACCACTTTCCTTCTGAATACCATGTCCAGGGGAACGCCCTGTTCCATCCATTGAGAGTTCTTCCAAGGAATCAGAGCTGTGACACAGGCCTGATCTACCTTGATACGTAGGCGTCCTAGACGCCAGGCTTGAGGAGGAACCTTTGGTTTCAGCCAGAACTGCAGAGGGCGCATTTGAAGCAGGCCCAACTGAAGTACTGGGGATGCCGAGGCCATCAGGCCGAGCATCTTCTGAAAAGCCTTGAGAGGGCGAAGGGCTCCGACTTTGAAGGAGGCCGCGAGCCTGCAAATAGCCTGGGCTCATTGCGGCGCAACTCCATTCGGGTTGAGTCGAAAACTGCTCCCAGGAATGAAATACGTTGGCTGGGAGACAGCACGCTCTTGGCAAAATTGACCCTGAGTCCTAGGCACACTAAGTGGCTGAGGATTATGGATCTGTGGTGTATTAGCTCGTCCTCCGACTGGGCCAGGATGAGCCAGTCGTCGAGGTAATTCGAGACGCGGATTCCCATCTGTCTCAGGGGGGAAAAGCGCTGCGTCCATGCACTTCGTAAACGTGCGGGGAGCTAAGGACAGTCCGAACAGAAGGACTGTATATTGATAAGCCAATACCTCGAAGGCGAATCTCAAGAATTGCCTGTGACGGGGGGCAATCTGGATATGGAAGTATGCATCTTTCAGATCCAGTGAGCAAAAGCAGTCCTCTGTGCATATCTGCGAGAGGATCTGCTTTAGCGTAAGCATTCTGAACGGCCGTCTCATGAGGGCGCGATTCAGACGTCTGAGGTCGAGGATGGGTCTTAGACTGCCATCCTTCTTTGGAACGAGGAAGAAACGGCTGTAGAAGCCTGACTCGCTCTGTGTTGGGGGAACCGTATCTATGGCACCTTTGCCAACAAATTCCTCACCTCCGTACGCAAAACTTCTACGTCTTTGCTGTGAACTGAGGTGGAGACCCCGCTGAAGCGTGGTGGTCTTCAAGCGAACTGACGTGTGTAACCTCGTTCTATTATGCCCAGAACCCACTTGACACTCCGGGGATGGCTTGCCAGGCCTCGGCCCGCGTGGCAAGGGGTTGCATTGGTTCGAGCAACTGACCGTTATGACAATGGCAGGTTGTGAGGACGCTGTCAGAAAGGGCCCAGGGGTCACAACATTTTCCACTGAGAAAACGAGCCGCCAGCGAGATATAACACTCATCGTCTCAACAAGCGCAGCCTCAGCGTGGGCATGGCCCAGACGCATCCAATTTGAAGCTGTCAGTAATGATCAGTGACAGCATTCTCATTTAATCCACCTAAAAAGATCAAACCGCTCAAAAAGAGGAGTAATGATGATCTTTGTATTAACATATAGGTAGTTTAAAACGCTGCGCACATCCTCTCAGTTCTGCTCGTAGCAGACGAGGGGAGGGGCGGGGCCGTCTTCACTGAGAAACGAGCCGCCAGCGAGACATAACACTCATCGTCTCAACGAGCGCAGCCTCAGCGTGGGCGTGGCCAGGACGCATCCAAATTGAAGCTGTCAGTAATGATCACAGTGACAGCATTCTCCTTTAATCCACCTAAAAAGATCAAACCGCTCAAAAAGAGGAGTACTGATGATCTTTGTATAAACATAGGCAGTTTAAAACGCTGCGCACATCCTCTCAGTTCTGCTCGTAGCAGACGAGGGAGGGGCGGGGCCGTCTTCATTGAGAAATCGAGCTGTGAGCAAAGCAGATCCAGACGTAAACACTCGCAGAGAGAGCTGTCTGTCTCAGAGCATGCAACCTCAGCGTGGGCGTGGCCCAGGCGAGAGGCGCACTGAAATATGAAGCTGTCAGCAATATAGAATCATAGGTGACAGCGTTCTGCTCCGATTTGCTCAGAAGGATAGAGCCGCTCGATAAGGCGAGAGGCGCAGATCCTCACATAACACTGATCAAAGACTGCACAGAGTGACGAACGCGGGGCTTTGCCGGCGTTACGTCACTTAAGTCTGATCGCGCATTCACCGTTTCTTTCTCCGAGGTAACTGAGAGAAGAGAAACGTGAGAAGGGGGAGGCGGGGCGACTCCCGCGAGCGAACATGTCCATACTATTAATAATGAAAGCAGCTCGCCTCTGTGAGCGCGGCATAAGCGACGCATACACGAAAGCAAAGCCGTCAGTAATAGATGTAACAGTGCTTCGCTCTGATCTGCCAGGGAGGATTAAAGCCGCTCGTGTAACGAGTGCATCTGATCCTCGCGAGTAACACACGCTGGCAAATCAATAAAGCTTGCACAATATGTGTCGGCATGAGAATGCTCGTGCATGATTGCTCAGCTCACAACTCGCTGCTGCTTCCTCCAAGATTACTGGGAGGAGAGAGACATGAGAGCTGGAGCGCCTTCTGCGAGCGGACCGGGCTTTCGTAGTGAACGCAGTCCGTCTCCCTAGCAACACACACACACAAACAAATGCGAGCTTGTCAGATCAAAGGCAACGGGAAGAGCGAGCACGCGGGCTCACTGCCGGCGTACGATCGTTCAAACCCTGTTGTTTAGTTCCCTGACTCCACTGTCTCTTTCTCCGAGCCTTGCTGAGAGATAAGAAACGGGAGAACGGGGTTAGCGAGCGAAAAGAGCGAGACTCAAACTGTCAGCGACAGCATTCCGTCTCAGTGAGCGGCACTCACTGCCCTTCTACATCGTGCAGAGCCCTGCACGAGCCACTCGCATCGCGACATTTGCAACAACGTCGCTAGAAAATTTGCTCTTTTAGAACTTACTTCTTAGAAATAAGCCCTTTTATACTCACCGGATGGCGGCAGGGGATCAGCTGGGACCGCTGCTGCTGCGACGCTGAAGGCGGCGGAGAAGCGGCTAATCAGACGAGCAGAGAGGGTCTCTCGTTCAGCTTGATCCGCTGCGAAGGCGTGTCAACGGCGAGTAGCATCAAGTCTCGTAGATCAGCAAAGAAGTCGTCGCTGAAGGAGAAGGATCTGAGATCCTATGGCTAAATGCACGCTTATATAGCCAGATACTCCGCCCCTTTTGGCGCGATCGGGCGCGAATCATCGCCATAGGCTCGTGCAGCTCCGCTGCCGAGCCATTGGTTCGTCTTTTTATCACTGCACGAACCAATGGCCGTGCAGTTACACTGCGTTATTGAAATGCTTCAGTCTCAGGAGAAAAGGAGCTTTTCCCCATAGCGTCTTCGACGCAGTACGAGTGAAAGTATCGAAAGGGAACAGCCTTTCAACGCAGAACAAACTTGGTTCAGGCAATGCAAGCTGAAACTCGGTCTAAAATTAAAATTGCAGTCTGTGCATGAATAAAACCTATTTTGCAATACAGAGAAACATATCTGAAGGTGTTAGAAGTGTTTTGCATGATTTTTGAAGTTAGAGCCTGAAATGTCAGAAAACGGCGTTTCAGCACATAACTAACTTGGTTCAGGCAATGCAAGCTGAAACTCGGCCCAAAATTAAAATTGCAGTCTGTGCATGAATAAAACCTATTTTGAAACACAGAGAAACATATCTGAAGGTGTTAGAAGTGTTTTGCATGATTTTTGAAGTTAGAGCCTGAAATGTCAGAAAACGGCTTTTCAGCACATAACAAACTTGGTTCAGGCAATGCAAGCTGAAACTCGGTCCAAAATTAAAATTGCAGTCTGTGCATGAATGAAACATATTTTGCAACACACAGAAACATATCTGAAGGTGTTAGAAGTGTTTTGCATGATTTTTGAAGTTAGAGCCTGAAATGTCAGAAAACGGCGTTTCAGCACATAACAAACTTGGTTCAGGCAATGCAAGCTGAAACTCGGCCCAAAATTAAAATTGCAGTCTGTGCATGAATAAAACCTATTTTGCAACACAGAGAAACATATCTGAAGGTGTTAGAAGTGTTTTGCATGATTTTTGAAGTTGGAGCCTGAAATGTCAGAAAACAGCCTTTCAACGCAGAACAAACTTGGTTCAGGCAATGCAAGCTGAAACTCGGTCTAAAATTAAAATTGCAGTCTGTGCATGAATAAAACCTATTTTGCAATACAGAGAAACATATCTGAAGGTGTTAGAAGTGTTTTGCATGATTTTTGAAGTTAGAGCCTGAAATGTCAGAAAACGGCGTTTCAGCACTTAACAAACTTGGTTCTGGCAATGCAAGCTGAAACTTGGTCCAAAATTAAAATTGCAGTCTGTGCATGAATAAAACCTATTTTGCAACAAAGAGAAACATATCTGAAGGTGTTAGAAGTGTTTTGCATGATTTTTGAAGTTAGAGCCTGAAATGTCAGAAAACGGCGTTTCAGCACATAACAAACTTGGTTCAGGCAATGCAAGCTGTAACTCGGCCCAAAATTAAAATTGCAATCTGTGCATGAATAAAACCTATTTTGCAACACAGAGAAACATATCTGAAGGTGTTAGAAGTGTTTTGCATGATTTTTGAAGTTAGAGCCTGAAATGTCAGAAAACGGCGTTGCAGCACATAACAAACTTGGTTCAGGCAATGCAAGCTGAAACTCGGCCCAAAATTAAAATTGCAATCTGTGCATGAATAAAACCTATTTTGCAACACAGAGAAACATATCTGAAGGTGTTAGAAGTGTTTTGCATGATTTTTGAAGTTAGAGCCTGAAATGTCAGAAAACAGCGTTTCAGCACTTAACAAACTTGGTTCTGGCAATGCAAGCTGAAACTCGGTCCAAAATTAAAATTGCAGTCTGTGCATGAATAAAACCTATTTTGAAACACAGAGAAACATATCTGAAGGTGTTAGAAGTGTTTTGCATGATTTTTGAAGTTAGAGCCTGAAATGTCAGAAAACGGCTTTTCAGCACATAACAAACTTGGTTCAGGCAATGCAAGCTGAAACTCGGTCCAAAATTAAAATTGCAGTCTGTGCATGAATGAAACATATTTTGCAACACACAGAAACATATCTGAAGGTGTTAGAAGTGTTTTGCATGATTTTTGAAGTTAGAGCCTGAAATGTCAGAAAACGGCGTTTCAGCACATAACAAACTTGGTTCAGGCAATGCAAGCTGAAACTCGGCCCAAAATTAAAATTGCAGTCTGTGCATGAATAAAACCTATTTTGCAACACAGAGAAACATATCTGAAGGTGTTAGAAGTGTTTTGCATGATTTTTGAAGTTGGAGCCTGAAATGTGAGAAAACAGCCTTTCAACGCAGAACAAACTTGGTTCAGGCAATGCAAGCTGAAACTCGGTCTAAAATTAAAATTGCAGTCTGTGCATGAATAAAACCTATTTTGCAATACAGAGAAACATATCTGAAGGTGTTAGAAGTGTTTTGCATGATTTTTGAAGTTAGAGCCTGAAATGTCAGAAAACGGCGTTTCAGCACATAACTAACTTGGTTCAGGCAATGCAAGCTGAAACTCGGCCCAAAATTAAAATTGCAGTCTGTGCATGAATAAAACCTATTTTGCAACACAGAGAAACATATCTGAAGGTGTTAGAAGTGTTTTGCATGATTTTTGAAGTTGGAGCCTGAAATGTCAGAAAACGGCGTTTCAGCACATAACAAACTTAGTTCAGGCAATGCAAGCTGAAACTCGGCCCAAAATTAAAATTGCAGTCTGTGCATGAATAAAACCTATTTTGCAACACAGAGAAACATATCTGAAGGTGTTAGAAGTGTTTTGCATGATTTTTGAAGTTAGAGCCTGAAATGTCAGAAAACGGCGTTTCAGCACATAACAAACTTGGTTCAGGCAATGCAAGCTGAAACTCGGCCCAAAATTAAAATTGCAATCTGTGCATGAATAAAACCTATTTTGCAACACAGAGAAAGATATCTGAAGGTGTTAGAAGTGTTTTGCATGATTTTTGAAGTTAGAGCCTGAAATGTTAGAAAACAGCGTTTCAGCACTTAACAAACTTGGTTCTGGCAATGCAAGCTGAAAATCGGTCCAAAATTAAAATTGCAGTCTGTGCATGAATAAAACCTATTTTGAAACACAGAGAAACATATCTGAAGGTGTTAGAAGTGTTTTGCATGATTTTTGAAGTTAGAGCCTGAAATGTCAGAAAACGGCTTTTCAGCACATAACAAACTTGGTTCAGGCAATGCAAGCTGAAACTCGGCCCAAAATTAAAATTGCAGTCTGTGCATGAATAAAACCTATTTTGCAACACAGAGAAACATATCTGAAGGTGTTAGAAGTGTTTTGCATGATTTTTGAAGTTGGAGCCTGAAATGTCAGAAAACAGCCTTTCAACGCAGAACAAACTTGGTTCAGGCAATGCAAGCTGAAACTCGGTCTAAAATTAAAATTGCAGTCTGTGCATGAATAAAACCTATTTTGCAATACAGAGAAACATATCTGAAGGTGTTAGAAGTGTTTTGCATGATTTTTGAAGTTAGAGCCTGAAATGTCAGAAAACGGCGTTTCAGCACTTAACAAACTTGGTTCTGGCAATGCAAGCTGAAACTTGGTCCAAAATTAAAATTGCAGTCTGTGCATGAATAAAACCTATTTTGCAACAAAGAGAAACATATCTGAAGGTGTTAGAAGTGTTTTCCATGATTTTTGAAGTTAGAGCCTGAAATGTCAGAAAACGGCTTTTCAGCACATAACAAACTTGGTTCAGGCAATGCAAGCTGAAACTCGGTCCAAAATTAAAATTGCAGTCTGTGCATGAATGAAACATATTTTGCAACACACAGAAACATATCTGAAGGTGTTAGAAGTGTTTTGCATGATTTTTGAAGTTAGAGCCTGAAATGTCAGAAAACGGCGTTTCAGCACATAACAAACTTGGTTCAGGCAATGCAAGCTGAAACTCGGCCCAAAATTAAAATTGCAGTCTGTGCATGAATAAAACCTATTTTGCAACACAGAGAAACATATCTGAAGGTGTTAGAAGTGTTTTGCATGATTTTTGAAGTTGGAGCCTGAAATGTGAGAAAACAGCCTTTCAACGCAGAACAAACTTGGTTCAGGCAATGCAAGCTGAAACTCGGTCTAAAATTAAAATTGCAGTCTGTGCATGAATAAAACCTATTTTGCAATACAGAGAAACATATCTGAAGGTGTTAGAAGTGTTTTGCATGATTTTTGAAGTTAGAGCCTGAAATGTCAGAAAACGGCGTTTCAGCACATAACTAACTTGGTTCAGGCAATGCAAGCTGAAACTCGGCCCAAAATTAAAATTGCAGTCTGTGCATGAATAAAACCTATTTTGCAACACAGAGAAACATATCTGAAGGTGTTAGAAGTGTTTTGCATGATTTTTGAAGTTGGAGCCTGAAATGTCAGAAAACGGCGTTTCAGCACATAACAAACTTAGTTCAGGCAATGCAAGCTGAAACTCGGCCCAAAATTAAAATTGCAGTCTGTGCATGAATAAAACCTATTTTGCAACACAGAGAAACATATCTGAAGGTGTTAGAAGTGTTTTGCATGATTTTTGAAGTTAGAGCCTGAAATGTCAGAAAACGGCGTTTCAGCACATAACAAACTTGGTTCAGGCAATGCAAGCTGAAACTCGGCCCAAAATTAAAATTGCAATCTGTGCATGAATAAAACCTATTTTGCAACACAGAGAAAGATATCTGAAGGTGTTAGAAGTGTTTTGCATGATTTTTGAAGTTAGAGCCTGAAATGTTAGAAAACAGCGTTTCAGCACTTAACAAACTTGGTTCTGGCAATGCAAGCTGAAAATCGGTCCAAAATTAAAATTGCAGTCTGTGCATGAATAAAACCTATTTTGAAACACAGAGAAACATATCTGAAGGTGTTAGAAGTGTTTTGCATGATTTTTGAAGTTAGAGCCTGAAATGTCAGAAAACGGCTTTTCAGCACATAACAAACTTGGTTCAGGCAATGCAAGCTGAAACTCGGCCCAAAATTAAAATTGCAGTCTGTGCATGAATAAAACCTATTTTGCAACACAGAGAAACATATCTGAAGGTGTTAGAAGTGTTTTGCATGATTTTTGAAGTTGGAGCCTGAAATGTCAGAAAACAGCCTTTCAACGCAGAACAAACTTGGTTCAGGCAATGCAAGCTGAAACTCGGTCTAAAATTAAAATTGCAGTCTGTGCATGAATAAAACCTATTTTGCAATACAGAGAAACATATCTGAAGGTGTTAGAAGTGTTTTGCATGATTTTTGAAGTTAGAGCCTGAAATGTCAGAAAACGGCGTTTCAGCACTTAACAAACTTGGTTCTGGCAATGCAAGCTGAAACTTGGTCCAAAATTAAAATTGCAGTCTGTGCATGAATAAAACCTATTTTGCAACAAAGAGAAACATATCTGAAGGTGTTAGAAGTGTTTTCCATGATTTTTGAAGTTAGAGCCTGAAATGTCAGAAAACGGCGTTTCAGCACATAACAAACTTGGTTCAGGCAATGCAAGCTGTAACTCGGCCCAAAATTAAAATTGCAATCTGTGCATGAATAAAACCTATTTTGCAACACAGAGAAACATATCTGAAGGTGTTAGAAGTGTTTTGCATGATTTTTGAAGTTAGAGCCTGAAATGTCAGAAAACGGCGTTTCAGCACATAACAAACTTGGTTCAGGCAATGCAAGCTGTAACTCGGCCCAAAATTAAAATTGCAATCTGTGCATGAATAAAACCTATTTTGCAACACAGAGAAACATATCTGAAGGTGTTAGAAGTGTTTTGCATGATTTTTGAAGTTAGAGCCTGAAATGTCAGAAAACAGCGTTTCAGCACTTAACAAACTTGGTTCTGGCAATGCAAGATGAAACTCGGTCCAAAATTAAAATTGCAGTCTGTGCATGAATAAAACCTATTTTGAAACACAGAGAAACATATCTGAAGGTGTTAGAAGTGTTTTGCATGATTTTTGAAGTTAGAGCCTGAAATGTCAGAAAACGGCTTTTCAGCACATAACAAACTTGGTTCAGGCAATGCAAGCTGAAACTCGGTCCAAAATTAAAATTGCAGTCTGTGCATGAATGAAACATATTTTGCAAAACACAGAAACATATCTGAAGGTGTTATAAGTGTTTTGCATGATTTTTGATGTTGGAGCCTGAAATGTCAGAAAACGGCGTTTCAGCACATAACAAACTTGGTTCAGGCAATGCAAGCTGAAACTCGGCCCAAAATTAAAATTGCAGTCTGTGCATGAATAAAACCTATTTTGCAACACAGAGAAACATATCTGAAGGTGTTAGAAGTGTTTTGCATGATTTTTGAAGTTAGAGCCTGAAATGTCAGAAAACGGCGTTTCAGCACATAACAAACTTGGTTCAGGCAATGCAAGCTGAAACTCGGTCTAAAATTAAAATTGCAGTCTGTGCATGAATAAAACCTATTTTGCAATACAGAGAAACATATATGAAGGTGTTAGAAGTGTTTTGCATGATTTTTGAAGTTAGAGCCTGAAATGTCAGAAAACGGCGTTTCAGCACTTAACAAACTTGGTTCTGGCAATGCAAGCTGAAACTTGGTCCAAAATTAAAATTGCAGTCTGTGCATGAATAAAACCTATTTTGCAACAAAGAGAAACATATCTAAAGGTGTTAGAAGTGTTTTGCATGATTTTTGAAGTTAGAGCCTGAAATGTCAGAAAACGGCGTTTCAGCACATAACAAACTTGGTTCAGGCAATGCAAGCTGAAACTCGGCCCAAAATTAAAATTGCAGTCTGTGCATGAATAAAACCTATTTTGCAACACAGAGAAACATATCTGAAGGTGTTAGAAGTGTTTTGCATGATTTTTGAAGTTAGAGCCTGAAATGTCAGAAAACGGCGTTTCAGCACATAACAAACTTGGTTCAGGCAATGCAAGCTGAAACTCGGCCCAAAATTAAAATTGCAATCTGTGCATGAATAAAACCTATTTTGCAACACAGAGAAACATATCTGAAGGTGTTAGAAGTGTTTTGCATGATTTTTGAAGTTAGAGCCTGAAATGTCAGAAAACGGCGTTGCAGCACATAACAAACTTGTTTCAGGCAATGCAAGCTGAAACTCGGCCCAAAATTAAAATTGCAATCTGTGCATGAATAAAACCTATTTTGCAACACAGAGAAACATATCTGAAGGTGTTAGAAGTGTTTTGCATGATTTTTGAAGTTAGAGCCTGAAATGTCAGAAAACAGCGTTTCAGCACTTAACAAACTTGGTTCTGGCAATGCAAGCTGAAACTCGGTCCAAAATTAAAATTGCAGTCTGTGCATGAATAAAACCTATTTTGAAACACAGAGAAACATATCTGAAGGTGTTAGAAGTGTTTTGCATGATTTTTGAAGTTAGAGCCTGAAATGTCAGAAAACGGCTTTTCAGCACATAACAAACTTGGTTCAGGCAATGCAAGCTGAAACTCGGTCCAAAATTAAAATTGCAGTCTGTGCATGAATGAAACATATTTTGCAACACACAGAAACATATCTGAAGGTGTTAGAAGTGTTTTGCATGATTTTTGAAGTTAGAGCCTGAAATGTCAGAAAACGGCGTTTCAGCACTTAACAAACTTGGTTCTGTCAATGCAAGCTGAAACTTGGTCCAAAATTAAAATTGCAGTTTGTGCATGAATAAAACCTATTTTGCAACAAAGAGAAACATATCTGAAGGTGTTAGAAGTGTTTTGCATGATTTTTGAAGTTAGAGCCTGAAATGTCAGAAAACGGCGTTTCAGCACATAACAAACTTGGTTCAGGCAATGCAAGCTGAAACTCGGCCCAAAATTAAAATTGCAGTCTGTGCATGAATAAAACCTATTTTGCAACACAGAGAAACATATCTGAAGGTGTTAGAAGTGTTTTGCATGATTTTTGAAGTTAGAGCCTGAAATGTCAGAAAACGGCGTTTCAGCACATAACAAACTTGGTTCAGGCAATGCAAGCTGTAACTCGGCCCAAAATTAAAATTGCAATCTGTGCATGAATAAAACCTATTTTGCAACACAGAGAGACATATCTGAAGGTGTTAGAAGTGTTTTGCATGATTTTTGAAGTTAGAGCCTGAAATGTCAGAAAACAGCGTTTCAGCACTTAACAAACTTGGTTCTGGCAATGCAAGCTGAAACTCGGTCCAAAATTAAAATTGCAGTCTGTGCATGAATAAAACCTATTTTGAAACACAGAGAAACATATCTGAAGGTGTTAGAAGTGTTTTGCATGATTTTTGAAGTTAGAGCCTGAAATGTCAGAAAACGGCGTTGCAGCACATAACAAACTTGGTTCAGGCAATGCAAGCTGAAACTCGGCCCAAAATTAAAATTGCAATCTGTGCATGAATAAAACCTATTTTGCAACACAGAGAAACATATCTGAAGGTGTTAGAAGTGTTTTGCATGATTTTTGAAGTTAGAGCCTGAAATGTCAGAAAACAGCGTTTCAGCACTTAACAAACTTGGTTCTGGCAATGCAAGCTGAAACTCGGTCCAAAATTAAAATTGCAGTCTGTGCATGAATAAAACCTATTTTGAAACACAGAGAAACATATCTGAAGGTGTTAGAAGTGTTTTGCATGATTTTTGAAGTTAGAGCCTGAAATGTCAGAAAACGGCTTTTCAGCACATAACAAACTTGGTTCAGGCAATGCAAGCTGAAACTCGGTCCAAAATTAAAATTGCAGTCTGTGCATGAATGAAACATATTTTGCAACACACAGAAACATATCTGAAGGTGTTAGAAGTGTTTTGCATGATTTTTGAAGTTAGAGCCTGAAATGTCAGAAAACGGCGTTTCAGCACTTAACAAACTTGGTTCTGTCAATGCAAGCTGAAACTTGGTCCAAAATTAAAATTGCAGTTTGTGCATGAATAAAACCTATTTTGCAACAAAGAGAAACATATCTGAAGGTGTTAGAAGTGTTTTGCATGATTTTTGAAGTTAGAGCCTGAAATGTCAGAAAACGGCGTTTCAGCACATAACTAACTTGGTTCAGGCAATGCAAGCTGAAACTCGGCCCAAAATTAAAATTGCAGTCTGTGCATGAATAAAACCTATTTTGCAACACAGAGAAACATATCTGAAGGTGTTAGAAGTGTTTTGCATGATTTTTGAAGTTGGAGCCTGAAATGTCAGAAAACGGCGTTTCAGCACATAACAAACTTGGTTCAGGCAATGCAAGCTGAAACTCGGCCCAAAATTAAAATTGCAGTCTGTGCATGAATAAAACCTATTTTGCAACACAGAGAAACATATCTGAAGGTGTTAGAAGTGTTTTGCATGATTTTTGAAGTTAGAGCCTGAAATGTCAGAAAACGGCGTTTCAGCACTTAACAAACTTGGTTCTGGCAATGCAAGCTGAAACTTGGTCCAAAATTAAAATTGCAGTCTGTGCATGAATAAAACCTATTTTGCAACAAAGAGAAACATATCTAAAGGTGTTAGAAGTGTTTTGCATGATTTTTGAAGTTAGAGCCTGAAATGTCAGAAAACGGCGTTTCAGCACATAACAAACTTGGTTCAGGCAATGCAAGCTGAAACTCGGCCCAAAATTAAAATTGCAGTCTGTGCATGAATAAAACCTATTTTGCAACACAGAGAAACATATCTGAAGGTGTTAGAAGTGTTTTGCATGATTTTTGAAGTTAGAGCCTGAAATGTCAGAAAACGGCGTTTCAGCACATAACAAACTTGGTTCAGGCAATGCAAGCTGAAACTCGGCCCAAAATTAAAATTGCAATCTGTGCATGAATAAAACCTATTTTGCAACACAGAGAAACATATCTGAAGGTGTTAGAAGTGTTTTGCATGATTTTTGAAGTTAGAGCCTGAAATGTCAGAAAACGGCGTTGCAGCACATAACAAACTTGGTTCAGGCAATGCAAGCTGAAACTCGGCCCAAAATTAAAATTGCAATCTGTGCATGAATAAAACCTATTTTGCAACACAGAGAAACATATCTGAAGGTGTTAGAAGTGTTTTGCATGATTTTTGAAGTTAGAGCCTGAAATGTCAGAAAACAGCGTTTCAGCACTTAACAAACTTGGTTCTGGCAATGCAAGCTGAAACTCGGTCCAAAATTAAAATTGCAGTCTGTGCATGAATAAAACCTATTTTGAAACACAGAGAAACATATCTGAAGGTGTTAGAAGTGTTTTGCATGATTTTTGAAGTTAGAGCCTGAAATGTCAGAAAACGGCTTTTCAGCACATAACAAACTTGGTTCAGGCAATGCAAGCTGAAACTCGGTCCAAAATTAAAATTGCAGTCTGTGCATGAATGAAACATATTTTGCAACACACAGAAACATATCTGAAGGTGTTAGAAGTGTTTTGCATGATTTTTGAAGTTAGAGCCTGAAATGTCAGAAAACGGCGTTTCAGCACTTAACAAACTTGGTTCTGTCAATGCAAGCTGAAACTTGGTCCAAAATTAAAATTGCAGTTTGTGCATGAATAAAACCTATTTTGCAACAAAGAGAAACATATCTGAAGGTGTTAGAAGTGTTTTGCATGATTTTTGAAGTTAGAGCCTGAAATGTCAGAAAACGGCGTTTCAGCACATAACAAACTTGGTTCAGGCAATGCAAGCTGTAACTCGGCCCAAAATTAAAATTGCAATCTGTGCATGAATAAAACCTATTTTGCAACACAGAGAAACATATCTGAAGGTGTTAGAAGTGTTTTGCATGATTTTTGAAGTTAGAGCCTGAAATGTCAGAAAACGGCGTTTCAGCACATAACAAACTTGGTTCAGGCAATGCAAGCTGTAACTCGGCCCAAAATTAAAATTGCAATCTGTGCATGAATAAAACCTATTTTGCAACACAGAGAAACATATCTGAAGGTGTTAGAAGTGTTTTGCATGATTTTTGAAGTTAGAGCCTGAAATGTCAGAAAACAGCGTTTCAGCACTTAACAAACTTGGTTCTGGCAATGCAAGCTGAAACTCGGTCCAAAATTAAAATTGCAGTCTGTGCATGAATAAAACCTATTTTGAAACACAGAGAAACATATCTGAAGGTGTTAGAAGTGTTTTGCATGATTTTTGAAGTTAGAGCCTGAAATGTCAGAAAACGGCTTTTCAGCACATAACAAACTTGGTTCAGGCAATGCAAGCTGAAACTAGGTCCAAAATTAAAATTGCAGTCTGTGCATGAATGAAACATATTTTGCAACACACAGAAACATATCTGAAGGTGTTAGAAGTGTTTTGCATGATTTTTGAAGTTGGAGCCTGAAATGTGAGAAAACAGCCTTTCAACGCAGAACAAACTTGGTTCAGGCAATGCAAGCTGTAACTCGGCCCAAAATTAAAATTGCAATCTGTGCATGAACAAAACCTATTTTGCAACACAGAGAAACATATCTGAAGGTGTTAGAAGTGTTTTGCATGATTTTTGAAGTTAGAGCCTGAAATGTCAGAAAACGGCGTTGCAGCACATAACAAACTTGGTTCAGGCAATGCAAGCTGAAACTCGGCCCAAAATTAAAATTGCAATCTGTGCATGAATAAAACCTATTTTGCAACACAGAGAAACATATCTGAAGGTGTTAGAAGTGTTTTGCATGATTTTTGAAGTTAGAGCCTGAAATGTCAGAAAACAGCGTTTCAGCACTTAACAAACTTGGTTCTAGCAATGCAAGCTGAAACTCGGTCCAAAATTAAAATTGCAGTCTGTGCATGAATAAAACCTATTTTGAAACACAGAGAAACATATCTGAAGTTGTTAGAAGTGTTTTGCATGATTTTTGAAGTTAGAGCCTGAAATGTCAGAAAACAGCGTTTCAGCACTTAACAAACTTGGTTCTGGCAATGCAAGCTGAAACTCGGTCCAAAATTAAAATTGCAGTCTGTGCATGAATAAAACCTATTTTGAAACACAGAGAAACATATCTGAAGGTGTTAGAAGTGTTTTGCATGATTTTTGAAGTTAGAGCCTGAAATGTCAGAAAACGGCGTTTCAGCACATAACAAACTTGGTTCAGGCAATGCAAGCTGAAACTCGGCCCAAAATTAAAATTGCAGTCTGTGCATGAATAAAACCTATTTTGCAACACAGAGAAACATATCTGAAGGTGTTTGAAGTGTTTTGCTTGATTTTTGAAGTTAGAGCCTGAAATGTCAGAAAACAGCGTTTCAGCACATAACAAACTTGGTTCAGGCAATGCAAGCTGAAACTCGGCCCAAAATTAAAATTGCAATCTGTGCATGAATAAAACCTATTTTGCAACACAGAGAAACATATCTGAAGTTGTTGGAAGTGTTTTGCATGATTTTTGAAGTTAGAGCCTGAAATGTCAGAAAACAGCGTTTCAGCACTTAACAAACTTGGTTCTGGCAATGCAAGCTGAAACTCGGTCCAAAATTAAAATTGCAGTCTGTGCATGAATAAAACCTATTTTGAAACACAGAGAAACATATCTGAAGGTGTTAGAAGTGTTTTGCATGATTTTTGAAGTTAGAGCCTGAAATGTCAGAAAACGGCTTTTCAGCACATAACAAACTTGGTTCATGCAATGCAAGCTGAAACTCGGTCCAAAATTAAAATTGCAGTCTGTGCATAAATGAAACATATTTTGCAACACACAGAAACATATCTGAAGGTGTTAGAAGTGTTTTGCATGATTTTTGAAGTTAGAGCCTGAAATGTCAGAAAACGGCGTTTCAGCACATAACAAACTTGGTTCAGGCAATGCAAGCTGAAACTTAGTCCAAAATTAAAATTGCAGTCTGTGCATGAATAAAACCTATTTTGCAACAAAGAGAAACATATCTGAAGGTGTTAGAAGTGTTTTGCATGATTTTTGAAGTTAGAGCCTGAAATGTCAGAAAACGGCGTTTCAGCACATAACAAACTTGGTTCAGGCAATGCAAGCTGTAACTCGGCCCAAAATTAAAATTGCAATCTGTGCATAAATAAAACCTATTTTGCAACACAGAGAAACATATCTGAAGGTGTTAGAAGTGTTTTGCATGATTTTTGAAGTTAGAGCCTGAAATGTCAGAAAACGGCGTTGCAGCACATAACAAACTTGGTTCAGGCAATGCAAGCTGAAACTCGGCCCAAAATTAAAATTGCAATCTGTGCATGAATAAAACCTATTTTGCAACACAGAGAAACATATCTGAAGGTGTTAGAAGTGTTTTGCATGATTTTTGAAGTTAGAGCCTGAAATGTCAGAAAACAGCGTTTCAGCACTTAACAAACTTGGTTCTGGCAATGCAAGCTGAAACTCGGTCCAAAATTAAAATTGCAGTCTGTGCATGAATAAAACCTATTTTGCAACACAGAGAAACATATCTGAAGGTGTTAGAAGTGTTTTGCATGATTTTTGAAGTTAGAGCCTGAAATGTCAGAAAACGGCGTTGCAGCACATAACAAACTTGGTTCAGGCAATGCAAGCTGAAACTCGGCCCAAAATTAAAATTGCAATCTGTGCATGAATAAAACCTATTTTGCAACACAGAGAAACATATGTGAAGGTGTTAGAAGTGTTTTGCATGATTTTTGAAGTTAGAGCCTGAAATGTCAGAAAACGGCGTTGCAGCACATAACAAACTTGGTTCAGGCAATGCAAGCTGAAACTCGGCCCAAAATTAAAATTGCAATCTGTGCATGAATAAAACCTATTTTGCAACACAGAGAAACATATCTGAAGGTGTTAGAAGTGTTTTGCATGATTTTTGAAGTTAGAGCCTGAAATGTCAGAAAACAGCGTTTCAGCACTTAACAAACTTGGTTCTGGCAATGCAAGCTGAAACTCGGTCCAAAATTAAAATTGCAGTCTGTGCATGAATAAAACCTATTTTGAAACACAGAGAAACATATCTGAAGGTGTTAGAAGTGTTTTGCATGATTTTTGAAGTTAGAGCCTGAAATGTCAGAAAACGGCTTTTCAGCACATAACAAACTTGGTTCAGGCAATGCAAGCTGAAACTCGGTCCAAAATTAAAATTGCAGTCTGTGCATGAATGAAACATATTTTGCAACACACAGAAACATATCTGAAGGTGTTAGAAGTGTTTTGCATGATTTTTGAAGTTAGAGCCTGAAATGTCAGAAAACGGCGTTTCAGCACTTAACAAACTTGGTTCTGGCAATGCAAGCAGAAACTTGGTCCAAAATTAAAATTGCAGTCTGTGCATGAATAAAACCTATTTTGCAACAAAGAGAAACATATCTGAAGGTGTTAGAAGTGTTTTGCATGATTTTTGAAGTTAGAGCCTGAAATGTCAGAAAACGGCGTTTCAGCACATAACAAACTTGGTTCAGGCAATGCAAGCTGAAACTCGGCCCAAAATAAAAATTGCAGTCTGTGCATGAATAAAACCTATTTTGCAACACAGAGAAACATATCTGAAGGTGTTAGAAGTGTTTTGCATGATTTTTGAAGTTAGAGCCTGAAATGTCAGAAAACGGCGTTTCAGCACATAACAAACTTGGTTCAGGCAATGCAAGCTGTAACTCGGCCCAAAATTAAAATTGCAATCTGTGCATGAATAAAACCTATTTTGCAACACAGAGAAACATATCTGAAGGTGTTAGAAGTGTTTTGCATGATTTTTGAAGTTAGAGCCTGAAATGTCAGAAAACGGCTTTTCAGCACATAACAAACTTGGTTCAGGCAATGCAAGCTGAAACTCGGTCCAAAATTAAAATTGCAGTCTGTGCATGAATGAAACATATTTTGCAACACACAGAAACATATCTGAAGGTGTTAGAAGTGTTTTGCATGATTTTTGAAGTTAGAGCCTGAAATGTCAGAAAACGGCGTTTCAGCACTTAACAAACTTGGTTCTGGCAATGCAAGCAGAAACTTGGTCCAAAATTAAAATTGCAGTCTGTGCATGAATAAAACCTATTTTGCAACAAAGAGAAACATATCTGAAGGTGTTAGAAGTGTTTTGCATGATTTTTGAAGTTAGAGCCTGAAATGTCAGAAAACGGCGTTTCAGCACATAACAAACTTGGTTCAGGCAATGCAAGCTGAAACTCGGCCCAAAATAAAAATTGCAGTCTGTGCATGAATAAAACCTATTTTGCAACACAGAGAAACATATCTGAAGGTGTTAGAAGTGTTTTGCATGATTTTTGAAGTTAGAGCCTGAAATGTCAGAAAACGGCGTTTCAGCACATAACAAACTTGGTTCAGGCAATGCAAGCTGTAACTCGGCCCAAAATTAAAATTGCAATCTGTGCATGAATAAAACCTATTTTGCAACACAGAGAAACATATCTGAAGGTGTTAGAAGTGTTTTGCATGATTTTTGAAGTTAGAGCCTGAAATGTCAGAAAACGGCTTTTCAGCACATAACAAACTTGGTTCAGGCAATGCAAGCTGAAACTCGGTCCAAAATTAAAATTGCAGTCTGTGCATGAATGAAACATATTTTGCAACACACAGAAACATATCTGAAGGTGTTAGAAGTGTTTTGCATGATTTTTGAAGTTAGAGCCTGAAATGTCAGAAAACGGCGTTTCAGCACTTAACAAACTTGGTTCTGGCAATGTATGGCAAGCCAAAAGGGTCAGAATTACGCTATAGATGAAACGCGTTTACATACAAAACGCCGTTAAATACGGCGTTTTAAACAGCATTGGCGCCGCAAAATACGCTGTTGTGACTATAAACGCCGTAAAAAACGCGCGAAAATACGTCAATGACACCGTATTTTACGGCGTTTTAATGTGCAAGAAAAGCGCCGCTTTTTACGCCGTTCATTTTGCCATTTAACGCCGTAAAAACGCCGTTTTGGTTGCGCAGAGCGCGCGTCACTTACGGCGCTTTGCTTATAGTATAATGAGTCACACCCATTGATTTCCATAGCCAGTAATATTGAACGGTTCTCATCCAATCAATGATGAACAGAACCAGACCAGACCAATTCAGCACAGATCATTTGTGGTAATCCAATTTGCATTAGTTATTTGCCATTAAATAAGCTGAAAAATCCAGTTTGCTTTAAAATGAACAAAATAAGATTAATTTTGAGCTGCAATCGAACATTAAATGTTTGCACTTGCCAGTTTACAGAGAATACTGAATGAAGGTAAAACAGAGGCAACACTTGAGAGCTTGTTGATTTGAACGTGCACGCTTGTCATTATAATATTCGTATTTGTAAGTTGAAATTTGAACTGGCAGCTATGATGTGAGAAGCTGAATATGCCGATTTGCACACACAGACAATGATCAAAGCACCCGTGTTTTGAATGTGAATAGCTACAATTGTGTAAAATGACATCCAACAAAATGACAGACACAAACGTGTAGGACATACATGCATATTGCAGAG